>NC_054866.1:2058083-2323083 GCF_018320785.1 Cheilinus undulatus | reverse complement strand
CTCTCCTCCCTCCACTGTTCTTTTTTTCATCCCTCTCTCCTCCCTCTCTCTCTCCCTCACAGTGCCATCACCTTTCTTTCCTGCTCTTGCCTGGGGGAACTACTGTCTGCTGGTTACTCTGCTTGTCTTTTCATTGACACTTCACATCAGATTTACATCAACATCTGCATTGTTCCACGTTACACTGTACAGACCTGCAGGTGCAAGTCAACCGAGGGGGAATTATGCTTGATATTGTGAGTGAGTGACCTTTTGTAGCAGCAGGAACTTGGCTTCTATTTGATTTGGTTTGGATTTATTCATATTTAACTGCAAGTCATTCAGAAACACCTGCTGTGGAGGACAAATGTTCCCTTTCCAGACCAAATTATCTCTGAAAAAGATTTTTCTGTAGTTTTTCTTACTGGACCCCTTTACCCTTACTTTATAAAGATACTTACTGCTATCCCTGTAGATTTAAGAACTCATGAGGGCATGAAGCCATGGTTTCTGTTTCCTTTAATGGACTGAACATTTATGTCCTTACTCCAGTCATATATCATGGACATGCTTGTGCTGGATTAACGGTCCAGGATGTGGAGAGATGACGTCTGTGCTGAGGTCATGTCCTGTTAGATCATGCAGCAGAGCTGTAACTAAGCAAAGAGGTGGGACAGTGACAGGGGCCCAGGATGGTGGAGGGTGAATCTCTGAGTTAGGAAACATGAAGAGAGGCTTGATTAATAAGAGAGGGTCACTGAAACTGAGCAGGAGCTGGAATCCAACGTGTTTATGCGCATCAGGATTTTGACTGGACTAAGGTCCTCGTCTCAGTCTGAGTCCACTTCTCTAGGTGGAAATGTGCCTCATGTTGTTACTATTGAACTACTTTCTGTGTACCTAGCTAATAAGTTTGCAAGCAGCAGACTGAATGAATGTGAAACAGCTAAAATTTAAATGACTGTACAGGTTCTAAGGTTTACTTTAGGAATATTTGATGCTCTTTTTTCTTTAACTTGGTTTTTCTCAACTTGTAAGTCAGGACCCAAAGGGGGGTTTGCGGACCTGCTTTCAGTGTGTTGCAGATATGTTCCTAGGTAAGGATGATGTACCAGGATCTATTGACTACAGAGGTACTGTGCTTCTCCCAGTGGCGGGTAAGAAACCTCTGAGCAAGGATCTGTTCCAACATCAGCGCCCTGAACAGTCGAGTTTCACACCTCAAAGCTCTACATCCTGGAGCTTCAGGATCTCACCGAGCGCTTTCAGGAATTCAGTAGAGGGATGCTTGTAGCCTGTCTTGACATCCTGAAGGCATTCAACTCTTAACTGGAGTGCCCTCTGGAGCCCACATTCATTGGTCCAGCAGATGTCTGTCCTTTTCTGGTCCAGAGAGTGTTGTGAAGTGCGGTGGCTACACCTCTGACTTCTTCCCTCTGGGATGTGGCAGGGGTGCGCTTTAGCTCCTACACCCCTCAGTTCCTGTGTGGACTGGAAAAAAGGGTGGGTAACAGGAGCAGGGGACACCTTGGATGCTGCCATTGGATCTGTCTGTGGATGGTAAGAGCACAAAAGGTTCACCTATATCTTGGCAGCATAATTCACTGATTCGCTGACTGCAAGGCTGAATCAAACTGCAAACTTGGTCTCATGCACAGAGCGACGGGTTTGCTAGGCAAAGGGGTGTGGTAATGGTATCATGCAGATGAAAGTCAGAGTCTTTCAGTCCTTGGTTCCCTTGGTCCAACAGTACTCATGTGAGACCTGGATGCTGACTGTTGACTGGAGACAACAGCTGCTCTTTTGTGAAGACTTCCCTTTGGTGAGTTTGGGTATTGCTGGCTAGACCCCTGCTCACACAGGGAGCTACTGGTGAAGTGTCTTGCCCAAGGATACATCGACATGTGACTGCAGGAGCTGGGGATCGGCGCTGAGACTGTGGAGCATGCTCAGAATGCCTGTCCTGTCAGGCTGAGGTGTGTGCATGTGAGAGAAAATTATCCTAACTGAATGTAGACCTCCAGATGATCTGGGACTTTGCGGTAAACAAGGATTCATGGAGCAGACCTTTCTTACTCTGAATAAGGGTCACAGTTGATTCCATTAGCTGATCATTGTAGCCTGTAAATATGCAGCAGGACTAGAGTGTGAGAGGATAGCAGGTTTACTGTCTGGAGTCAGAGGTCAAGGGTGGTTTTATAGAGGAGTTGTGAGATTTGCTGCTGTGAAGTCATTTCTGGCAGAGTGAACTTTTAACATTAGTCTGTTTTTCACAACGAGGCCAGCTCCTACATCTCTGCGTCACAGGAAACACTCCTTAAAGCAAGGTACGATAAATACATCACAGTCTTTGTATATTTTTATGCATAAAAAGATTACAGGCTTAGAGCAGTGGCTCTAAATGCAGGGGTCAGGTGCCCCTTGGGGGTCGCTAGACTCTGACATGGGGCCGCATATTCCTTGAAAAATGGAGAATATTTTTGAATGAATTCAAACTCTTTATTTTAAATGTTTTTATTAAAATTTCTGCATAAAATCAGTTAAAGAATGGGCCCCTGATAAACCGGAGAATGCCCCCCAAGCTGTGATTTACTGATGATACTGTGGCGATCGTCACTTCTCTGGTTTTATTTTGGTCACTTCCTGTTCCGGTGTGCTGGTTTGAGGGGCAACTTGACCACGCTGCTGCGAGGCGCTCTCCCTTCCCCCTTTGGCACTGAGCTACACACCTGAAACGCATCTTCAATCAAGCTCCCCTCTGAAGTAGGCTGCAGACGCTCTCATCCACGCCAATGTATTATCGTCCTTCCACAGTGGTACATCGGCTCCTCTAAGCTATCTCCAGTGATTTATTGAGTAACTTCTTGTGCTAACTATTGATTATTGTGACTAACCGTGCCTCTCCTTCCTCTTTTCCAGTGCTTCACTCCTGCCTCTCGTCAGCCCCAAACCCAGCACGCTCTCACTTGGATTCACTCACTCTCTGGACTCACGGATTCTCCCTCCCTTTCCCAGCACCATTACCTACAACAAAATTGTTAAACCTTTCTCCTCATCTGCTTCTGGGTTCAAACCGCACTCCACACGTCACAGATATCAATGCATGAGTGTTTTAAGTTCCCTCAGTAGCACCAATGCAGTTCTGTCATTTTAGAGCTGAGGACTGTGTCAAACTATTACTGGGTTCTAAGGTGGAAATATTTATTTGTGCCACTTTTGAACCGCTTTTCCCACCCAGTTTTGCCACCTTATATCAATTTTGTGCCATTTTCACCCATTTTTACCACTGTTAACCGTTTTCTGCCATTTTAAATCCCATTTAACCGTATTTTCTGCCAATTTCTCCCAATTTTAAACCATTTTTGTCTCTTTCAAACCCTTCCCACTACTTTCTCTGCCCACTTTTGCCACTCCTATATAAATTCTTGCCATTTTAAGTCCATTGCCTCTGTTGACCCATTATTGCCACTGTTTACACCTTTTCACCACTTTTTACACCCATTTTAACCACATTTCACTATTTTTTCTTCCACACTGGTCCTATTCTTGTCAGTTAAGACAACATTTTCCCACCTTTTTTAAAATCCCATTTCATTACCTTTTCTGTCAATTTCATCCACTTTAAGGCCAGTATTGCCACTGTTAACCCCTTGTACCACCCTTTATGCCAGTTTCTGCCACTTTAACCTATTTGGCTTCTTTTTGCATATTTTAATCTCATTTTTACCACTTTTGATCCATTTATGCTTCTTTTATAATCTCATTTCACCACCCTTTCTGCCAATTTTGCCATTTTTAACCAATTTTACCCATTTTTATTCAACTTTGGCTAATACTAGAGCACAGATGTATAAAAAATGTGTTACTTTGTTAAGAGTGGGTATTCAGGTAAAAAATTAAATATGCATATCACAGCTTTACCTTACAATGGACCATGGTTTGCTGACTCCATGGGCCCCCGTTTGGCAGAACCGCAGAAATGATTAATTTTATTGTATTCAGTATGCATGGTTATTATTGTGTCTATCCATACGGGGGTTTCTAGCGATGCACCCCCTGGATAGCAAAGCAATACAATAAAATACAACAACTTTATTTATCCTCGAAGGGAAATTCAATAAAAAAAAATAAAAAATTAAAAAAAATTCAAGCATGCAGCTTGACTAACCCAGGGAGTAAAACCGTTATCCATTTTGCAATAAAATACTTATGTATGATGAAAATGTTCCTGAGTGACATAAGTTTATGCATCTATTTTTCTGAAATTGGTAAAATATGAGGTTGAAATCATTTAAAAATATGTTTGTTTTTTTTTTGTGGCCCCCAAGGGGCTTCGCCCCCCAGGTTGAGAACCTCTTCCTTATGTAATGCCTACCACCTTATATTTTGAGAAGACTTTATCATACTTTTTATTGTCATTATGGCTGTAAAATAGTCAGGAAATGCCCTAAGTCTGAGAGCTTTGGTCCCTTTTCCCAGGAGTACTTGAACTTGACTTTTCAACATCTGGTTAATGATTATTGCACATTATATGGAATTGTCAGCAGTTTAAAAGAAGAAAAACACAAAAACAGATTTGTTTTTCATGGCTTTTATGAGAAGAAATGTTGTTATTGCTCATGAAGTTTTGATTTGACATTTGAAATGTGAACCTATACATGTTTAGAACAATCAGCAGTCATTTTTGGAGTCTAAGACTCTGGGTGTGCAAAAGATAACTATATACATAGACCACAATTAATGCAACTAAAGGTGGAAAAATGCATTCTCAACATTCTCAGTAACATATTGTTATTGCACATGACAGACACGCACAAATGCCACTATCTAATGCTATTTTTCGAAAACAAAACACCACTCTCACTCGCTCTCCTTTTACTCTCTTCCTTCTCTCCTTTCTCACTCGTCTTCTTCCAAAGCTGCCATTTTTGCAGTGCTGTTTGACATCACTGTAATATATATACTACACATCATATATTGCTGGAAAGCACAGATTCTCAGCTCTCTGTCAGTGTTGGAATTTTTCTGATCAGACAAACTTTGACAGAGTTACGGTAATAATACTCCGGACATATGAAACACAGCGCCGGCACCGGCTCAGTAGGTAAAGGGTTAATTCATAGGTGAATTGAAGTTTCTCAGACCCTGCAGACACCCTGTTAGAGTTCCTGACAAACGTAGCACCATGACCCCTGAGAGCAGAGCTCTGCAGCTTTATCAGGAGTCAGGGACATGCAGTGAAAAAGAGTCTAGATGGAGTATTGACATGGATAAACACGGGTAAAAACAAGGTTATTGAGCAGCGGGGAGGGCAGTATCTTACAGCCACACAGGGAGAGGGTTCACCTTACATAAGAGACTGGGCACGGCTCCCAACACTCGATTACATCCACTCACCGTGTTCTCTGAGAAAGACGGAGGCAGGAACACATACACAGGATTCCTGACTGTACTCACCCTGTGTCCTCACACACACAAAAGAGTGGTAAATATTTAACATTAGAACAAAACAGTCTGTTTCCTGACTGAGGACTTGGACTGCTGCGTGGGCCATGTGTTACTGCTCTTTAACAAAGGCTGATTCTCTGTCAGTGTCAGCTGGCAGCTCTGGTGGTTAATGTTAGACAGAATGTTCTCGGTGATACAGGCTCGTCTCAGACCTTGAGAAGTTCTACAGAGTGGCTTTATGTTTCTCACTTCTATCTGTACCACTGCTGACTCATACTGCTCTAAGCTTAAAACTCTGCTCCTTAAACACAAAAAGGGCCCCTCCTACCTCACTGACCTCCTGCACTTTCACCCTCTGTTCTCCCAAAGTCAACCACCCTACTCCACCACTCAGGAGCAAGCCCCTCCTCTGGACATAAAGACTGCACCGACCCGTCTACAGTCAAACCTCCAATCAGGACTAGGGATGAGGATCGTTCTTAGATTGCTGATATTGATGCCCGTATTCCTGCTCTGGGTCATCCGACTCCTTAGCCATTCTACTATCGATGCTTCTCTATATAAAAACAACATATTTTTAATAGGGCTGTCAAAGTTAACTCATTAATATCGCGTTAACTCATATTACTTTTAACGCCGCTAATTTTTTGTCCCACAATTAACGCATGCGCGTTCTGTATGACCCTTGACCCATCCCATAGTTTGCCAGACCAGGAAGTTGCGACGTCATGATGCGGAACAAGCGAGCAGAAATGGATAAAGGACAGAGACTTTTGAATGACAGGTTCAGCTTTCAGATCATGTCAGATAAGACTGAAGTTATTTTCTCCTACTGTCGACATGAACAGAGTTACAGGAAGTTCGTAGAGTCTTATATAGCCCGCACCACTCGCTGGCCATGTACACCGCTAATGCAGAGAGCCGCCCCCCCTCACCATGCTGGATTTGTTTACAACAGAGACACTCAGACAACTCTGCAGGGATGGACTCGCTAACTGGCATACCGGGCATTTCCTGGTGTGCTGACCCACTTTTGGGCCAGTATGATTTATTCATTTATTTAGGCTATTATATCTGCCATGGACCGGCACCACAGCTGCGCTATTGACTGTTGACTGGTCCGATCACGTCTCCTAAAGGTCCGCTCTCATCCCCACGCAGCTCCTGCTTGAAAGTGAAAGTATTCGGAAAAAATGAAACTTACTAAAACGATCGACTGGAACTGTGAATAAATGCCAAATTTAAATAACAGTCAATCAAGATGCTGCAAAACTGTCAAAGACTCTGCAGTCCGTGTAGGAGATTGTCTGATGCTGATGAATGTACAGCTGCATCATGAGGAGGAGGAGGAGACAGAGTAGCAGAGGCTGGTGTGTGACAGGAGAGCAGAGGTTAGTGAATGAGCTCTGTAGAGTATCAGAATATAAGCTGAAAGCATTATTAGACTGTGGGTCTCCTTTATTTAGGAAGAAAAAAATGGTTTTAGATTAAATCTGTAGCTCGTCTATGATCTGAAGAATGAAGAGATGGTTAAGTCCTCTTACTACACCTTAAAAGTTCTCCACTGAGACTTCTTTTACTTTGTGTGTTCATGAGTTTTGAAAAGCAGCTTCACATGTGTGTTTATTGACATCATTCCAGTAAATCTACTGGACTGATGACAGTCATTTCTTACTGTCAGCATTTGTTTTACATTTGGACTACATTTTTTAGTTTGAAAGTAAAAATATGATAAATAATAGCAGACATTTTTTAACTGTACTTGCTTTTTCTCTTGAGCAGGGCAGATGTGTCCACCTTCCTCACATCAGAACAGTGAAACACCATTAGATGTGTCTGTGCCTTACTGCTGAGCTCTCAGCAGAGACTTGACTTCTTTATGTCCATGTGTGATGATGAGATCTGTTGTTTGGAGTTCAGCTGCTGAGAACAGAGGAGTTAACTTCTAGAAGTCTAAAGTTTGACTCTACATTGTGGTATTATTCAGTAATGGTACATTAAGGTCAGTATCTCCATCTGTTGTGGCTTGAGTTTACCATGTTATGCTCTCAGCAGATTTTTGCAGCGTTCAGTATCTTTGAGCTCAGACTAGAGAATGTTCTGGACTTTATCTGTTGTTGTTTTGGGTTGTTGACATGAACAAACATTTGCATAAAGAAAGCATTTTTGTCCGCTTGTGTTGATAAGGTTATTTAAATCTTGAGAAATAGTACTGTAAGGTACATTTAGAATAGACAAAAAAGTGTGATTAATTGTGAGTTAACTATGGAATTTGTGAGATTAATCACGATTAAAAATTTTAATCTATTGACAGCCCTAATTTTTAAGTAGCAGTATAAGCTGAGTAGAGCTTGAGTTATAAATGAAGGAGAAGGCTCAAACTCTCACATTCATATTGCTCACCTTTGTTGTCCTCACAGCTGCAGTTGCTTTAAGTTTCTCATCAAATCTGAATTTTCTTTTTCTTGGTGTATCATTGGAACACTTGACATTTTATTTACATTCAGCTAATCACATTTTACCGAGCTACCCTTGAACACATCATACCACAACCAACAGTCACTGTGACACGATGAAAAGTAAAGTATAAATAAGTTTGGATAAAAACCAGTTCATGATGTGAAAAATTGGATTAAGTTTAAGAACATGGTATATGCACAAGGAAAGTCCATTTAAAAGCATTTACAATATAAAAAACATTTAAGATATTTTTTTAAAATCAGTTTGATGTAAGAAATGGTTGAAGTACTAATAGACAGTTTAAAATACATTATTTGCCTCATTCTTTAATGTTAAAAGTGAGATTTAGTAATGTTTATCTTTGCTCTACTCAGCAGGCTGAGCTGAGATCATCTGTGATCGATTGCTTTCGCCTCACAGAAACGACAGGGGGATTTGAGGTATTTTCCTCATTCTACTAAAAACTCTTGATGAGAAACAGCACAGAATCACTCTCGTGATTATTTTTCCACGTTTTCAGGAATGTTTATAGTCAAAAATACAGCTTACAAGTCCAAAATAAATTTATATAAATAAATAAATAAATAATAAAATTTCTAACAAGGTAAGAGTTTTGTGAAGATGTTGTGATGTTTTCAGTAAGTTTAAGTCTTTAAGTCGTGCTTTGGGATGATTAATTTTGCTAGTAAGCGAGCCCCTGCTCTGTGCTGCAGGATGACCCGTTGCTGTGCTGCATGTAGCGGCTGCAGAAACAAAGAGGGGGGGCATTACTTTTTTTTGGGGGGGGGGCTTTTCAACCTAAATTTTATTAGCTTCAGGCTGAACAGTGGCATTGTGGCCACTTCTACAGTGCTGAGAAATCATTTTTCTCTCACTAAAAAGGGGCAGTCAGGGGCAAAATCTAAAAACAAACAAACAGAAACAGTAGTGTAGTGCTATTGGGCAAAGGTTTGACCACTTTTAGTAGAGTGGCAGGTGGCGATTTTGGACTTTGTGAAACCTTCTTAAAACACGCGAGTCACGTTTCCTCCATGCAGATGAGTTATGTTGCAGTGAACGCCATGAACGTATGACTCAATATGACTTAGTGACCCGCCCCCCTCTATTTGTAATTGGCTAGCATGTTGCCTTCATTGGTTGGTTGGATTGGTTGAATTGTAGGATCGAAAAATCGAGATAGGAATAATAGAAGATGGCTACTCCGACAAAAAAAATAAACCCCAAATATGGACAGATTCAAGTCCCAGGGCGGGCACGGCTGACTCCGTGGGTGGGCACGGCCCCCCAATGCCCGCCCATGCCGTGGTCCGTATTACCTGCAATTTTAACATTGGATGACTGTGCCGTGCACCGAAGCACCACGGGTTTGCTCTGACCAAAGGCAAGCGACCTTGCCCACTGGATGCGTGTATAGACCTGCGAGTTCACACAGGAATAGTCTGTCAGCGGACTACTTTACCTTTTGGGGTTAATTTATCTTCCTTTCAGGTATAAGTCCATGATATTATTTCTTTACGGAGAGCAACAAAACACGCAACAAAACGTGACGTTGTAGTCGTTACCGAGGTGTGCGTGCAGCGCTACAGAGGTATAACCTCCATATAGAACTGCATAATGTGAACCATGGCGACTGTTGGTACTTGACTTTTGTTGTTTTTGAGCAGAAAACAACTCACTGCTGTTCTTTGTTCTTCTTTTAATGAAAAAATGTCAAGTTCTGATAAAACTGGCACTTTAGCAGCATCCACATTAATCTCTTACGCCATATCTGCACCGGCCTCTTTTTGCTGCTTGCTTACGTCATGAATCCGCCGCGCCCGAAAGTACTGCCCCTCATTGCTGATTGGTCCTGTTACTTTCTAACCGGGCCAAAACGGTTCAGATGGGAGCTTTGCGAGATGGATTCACCAGTGAGAAACACGGAAACAGGTGTATCCATCTGCTCTGCAAGGTTACATGCATGGTGTTTTATTTTGAAGGACCAGATATTCTACACTTGTAACTTCCTTTTTTGGTGTGTCCTGATCCACAGGTATTGACACAGTTTGGTAGCGGCCGGCACTTAAAATAGACCTGCAGGGTATCTCGAATGAAGCGGAGCGACGTGGGGCTCCAGGCACGCGCCACGGCCGGACTGGCAGTTGAAACGCTTCGATAGACCAGAGAGGGAGCGATGTGCTCCGTGGTATGATTTGCTCGCAGCGCAAGTGCATGTGGAAATTGGAGATTAGTCTTCTGTTTGTCATGTGAACTGATGCAGAAACGTGTTAAAAGATGTTTATTGTTTCATATATGTGTTTATTCAGGTATTCAGCCTTAGCTGAGAAGGAATACATGTAAGCTTTTGAAGCACTTAAGATTTATTTTTGCTTGAAAAGAAAAGTAAGGAAAGGGTTTATTGTAGTTAATATTGTTAATCTTTTCTGCTTTAAAGGAAATACGAGTATTACCTACCTCTACCTCTTCTTATGTTGCAAGAAACGTTGCAAATGCATATTTTGTAAAATGTTTCATATCTGTAAATGTGTTTAAATATTCTACTAAAAGCTCTTGATGAAGAAACAGCTCTTATGATTATTTCTCCCCTTTTCCATGGGTGAGACTTCAGACCTTTAAGGGAGCCAATTAACTTTCATTCTTCTGATTTCAGCTAATATCTAAATACTGGATTAATAATCTGAACTAAAGAGACTTGCTGTAAAATTTGGGGCACTTTTCATTAGGTAAAACTTTCAGATATTCTAGATTCGTCCTATACAAAGTGAAATATTTAAATACTTATTTGTTTTAACCTTGATGGTCCAGCTCATGAAAATCTTAAATCCTCTATCTCAAAATATCAGAATATCATAAAACACCATTCCAAAAAAGGATTTATAACACAGAAATGTTGACCTTCTGGTAAATTCTGCTCATTTATCACTCACTTGGTTGGAGCTCCTTTTACACAAACTCCTGCGTTTATGCTCGTGCCATGGAGGCGATCAGTCCGTGGTCCTGCTGGGGTGTTATGAAGCCCAGGTTGTTTTGATAGCAGCCTTCAGCTCATCTGCGTTGTTAAGTCTGGTGTCTCTTATCTTCCTCTTGACATTTCTCCAGAGATTCTCTACAGGGTTCAGGTCAGACCAGTTGGCTGGTCCATCAAACACACTAATACCAGGGTCAGTAAACCAGTTTCTGGTAGTTTTGGCTTCACTGTGGACAGCTAAAGGATCTCATTAAAGCTTCTCAGCAGATGGAAGCGTGAAGGTCTCTCAAATCTCCTTGTAGACAACTGGCAGCGCAGTAATGAAAAGGGGTTAAAAAGTGTTAAAAATAGAAAAGTGTAACCAAGAGGATAAAACATGCAGGAAAAAGTGAAAAAGATAGCCTGGCAAAGTAGTGGAAAAGGGTTAAAGAGTGGCAAAATGGGATAAAAGGGGCAAACATTTATTTAAATGTTGAAAAAAATGTAATGAAAAGGGGTTAAAAAGTGGCAAAATGGATAAAAGTGGGTAAAACTTGCAGGAAAAGGAGTTATAATCTTGCAAAAATAGGTAAAAAAGGAAAAAATGGCAACAAAGTATTTAAAAAGTTTTCTCTAATTTTTGTGTATTTGAAAATCCGGCACCCAGGGTCTCTGTGGAGAATAAATCTGGCCCTTGTGCAAATGTACTTGATGACCCCTGATCTACAACATATATAAATTAGGCATTTTGAAGTAAATCATGATAAAAAAACAATAAACTTTAACATGATGTTCCAGCATTTTGAGATGCACCTGTAGAAGCTCAAGTCCATTTCCCCAACATGATCAGGCTATCACGGGACGGTTTAACTGCAACTATGTTGTTACACGCATTTGAAATGTTATAATAAGTAAAGACCTGAGTACAATGGACGATAAATGTAAGTGCAGGTAACACAGTCATGACCTTTCTCTCCTCAGCTTGTGCGATTCCTTCCCTAAACCTCCCCTCAGTCACATCAGTTCCTCCTCAGCTGCGCAGCACTTCCTGTTCATTTGTTCCTCTCTCTGCTGCACTGACGTCAGCCGCTCCTGTAAGGTGTCACACCTGCGTTGGCATGACAACACACTCTCCTTTTCTTCTTTCAACTCCCCTTTTAACCTGTTGAAAAATGCAGAGGATGAGCAGGTGATTAAACACGCTCTCACTTATTGTCCATACTGTTTTATTCTGAGCATGTGTCTGCATGTTTTAAACAACCCCACCAATGAGCACACCTGCAGGCGCTCAGTAAATTTACACTGACAGGTCATGGAGTGAGTAAGCGTCAGAGCCAGTCCGTTACATAAGAGCAAAGCTGTTTATTCTCCCAACTCAGCAGGATCCTTAAAGGCAGGAGGCATGAACACAAACATGCCAAAACGGGGCCAGTAGAGCTCAACGGACCCCGCCCACTTTTTTAACAGCTCTGGTCCTGGAAGTTCATTAACCATTCAAATCCTCGTTTGACATTTTCTCAAAACTCTTACATCATTTTCATCCTGTAACCAAGCCAACCAGCTACCGGAATTTTCATTTTAAGCTGTTAGAATGTTTTTCACCTCTTTCCTGTCTGGGTTTAATTTGGGCGGGGCAAATATGTGGAGTGGCGGCGTCAATGGCCTACAATAGAGAATAACGCCGCCCCTCTAACACTACAATATAAAATCACACAGCAGTTCATCTCAGTACAGTCTGTTGCTAGCTGGTGCCACTGCCTTCATTGAAGCAGGAAAGTAACTCTTCTCTGGCACAGAACCATGAAGCTATGCTCTGATCATAAGGTCCACTAAAGGTCAGGGGTCAGTCTAAAAGCTGGAGTGCTTGTCTGTTTTTCACTTGAACCACTTGCAGATACTAACATCTTACCTGCTGAAGGCGTTTTAATCCATATTTCACTTATCTTTAGTCCGGGATGATTAAAAGAAGCACACTGCTGTCTGTGTAAAGTACACTATATTGCCAAAAGTATTCACTCACCTGCCTTGAATCACATATGAACTTAAGTGACATCCCATTCTTAATCCATAGGGTTTAATATGACGTGGGTCCACCCTTTGCAGCTATAACAGCTTCAACTCTTCTGGGAAGGCTTTCCACAAGGTTTAGGAGTGTGTTGATGGGAATTTTTGACCATTCTTCCAGAAGTGCATTTGTAAGCTCACACACTGATGTTGGACGAGAAGGCCTGGCTCTCAGTCTCCACTCTAATTCATCCCAAAGGTGTTCTATCAGGCTGAGATAGGGCTGAATGATTTACAAAAATAATCTTTTTGCAATTTTTTTCCCAAAAAATTGCAACTGCGATTTAATATGCGATTATTCTTGGGTCAATCCTATGTATTTTTTTGACAAATTCAAGCAATAAATAATTCCATAAATAAGACCATGTGTATAGAAAACAATGACATCATTTCCACAGTACCATGAATCTGAATATGAGGGTGCAACAAGCTTTAAGCTATCAAGGAGGCAGCTGGGGGGGGGGAGGTGAGGCTGGCTACCAGCTGATTACAGCTGGGGTATGACTTTCTTGAAGTAACGCTAGGCTTCTTCAGTTTTATTTAGAATGAGTTTACTATTTTTGCTCACATTGCAAATTCGATGTTATTTGCTTGGTTTAAGGGCATTATCATTTCTATGTCACTCATTTTGATCAAGAAAAACATGCATAAAACACAAAAAGGAGGATTTTTGTAAACCATTATAAAAAATGAACACTTGAATGTTTGCATTAGGTGCACACAATCTCTGCCGCTGCAAAAAATAGATTTTTTTTTAAACTGATATTTTGACACATTTCAAGTTAAAGAAATATTGCAACTGCTACGATTTGAAAATTGCAGCTGGCCACATTGCAATTTAATCTAATCAAAGTTGGGAAAATGGAATTGTCCAAAATCTCTTGGTATGCTGAAGCATTCAGAGTTCCTTTGACTGAAACTAAGGGGCCAAGCCCAGCTCCTGAAAAACAAGCCCACACCATAATCCCCCATCCACCAAACTTTACAGTTGGAACAATGCAGTCAGACAAGTACTGTTCTCCTGGCAAACCCAAACTCAGACTGGTCCATCAGCTTGCCAGATGGAGAAGCGTGACTGGTCCACATTTGTGATTTAGTACCAGTATAAACTCTTTTTTGACACTTTTAACCCTTTTTGCCACTTCAACCCAAATTTCGCAACATATCATCCCCTTTTGAACCACTTTTCCTGCAAGTTTTATCCCCTTTGTGCCACTCTTTTATCAATTTCTGACACTTCTATTTTTGCCACTTTTTATCCCCTTTCATGACATTTTTTTCAACAATTTTAAAACCATTTTTTTCCCTGTTTAACCCATTTTTGTCACTTTTTTCCTCTTTAACATATTTTTTCCCATTCTTTAACCCATTTAAACTGCTTTCCTGCATGTTTTATCCCTTTTGTGCCACTCTTTTATCCATTTCTTGTCTGTTTTTAACCCCTTTTCAGTACTTCTTCGTGATTTTTTTTGTCATGTGTAACAAGTTTTTGATACTTCTTCCCCTTGTTTTTCTTCTATTACCAATTTTTGCCACATTTTAACCTCTTTCCACCACTTTTTCTGCCAATTTTTGTCCCTTTGTGCCACTCCACACCCCGTTTTGCCACTTATCACCAGTGTTTTGCTACTCTCTAACCTCTTTTTACCACTTTATCTGGTCATTTCTGCAGAGCCTCTGCCAAGCTTAATCCTTTTTAAAATTTCTACTAATTATGACGTTAAAAAAACTTCAAGTGGTAAGTCATTATAAAATGTTAATTGTTTGTGGGTGGATTTAACAGCTGCAGACATTTAAAGCCAAAGGATACTCTTAAAACCACAACATCTTCTTTTCTGAATTTAATGATCTTTTGAGGGCCGAACAGAAAGCTTTGGGGGGCCTGATATGGCCCACGAGCCACCAATTGATGACCAGTGAGATAAAGGCTTTTAATTCTTCTCTGCCGCTGATTCTCTGAGAGCTTTTTTTTTTTGCCTTATGGTGCCGCCACTTTCAGGACTTAGAAGTAGCGCAAAATGTTTTACCAACTGAACAGTCGGCCATAACCTGTGCTCATGATGGATTAATGCTGGGTCTTTGAAAATAATATGACACACAGTGTGGTCTACACCTGGTCTTTTGTTAAACGCTAATGTTTTAGTAAAGATTGGGCGCTTCTCTATGCAGAAATTACCTCTGTCCCCCATCAGAAGTCCCTTGCTGTGACCTATCATCATTTTTAAACAGCATACCATGATTGAGGAGTGCTAGCAGGTGAGATCTATAAAAAAGAAAAGTTGCTAGAATAACCCACAGCATTTGAACGCCATCTGTTTCTTGTAGAGACTCCAACGAGGAGGTAACGTCTTCCTATTGATCCCTCTGCAGAAACCAAAGCTTCTTCCCTAAATAAATACCATCTTCAGGCCTCTTTGCTCTCCAATTTTTGGCAGTTTGGTGAATTGTGGTCTCCGATTACATTTTCTTTCAGCAGTAGGGGGGCAGCTCCCTCCCACGAACCTCTCATCCCTTCTGAAATAGCCTCCACCCCCCCAGTGGAGTGCTATCATATGTTGAGCTGTATATGAGCCAGAGGGTGAGATCAGAGGCTGCTGTGTGGGAAGGCAAATAAATCGACAGTGTAATTGAACGCACCAGGCTGCCAGTGGCTTAGAAAAAGAATACCAGCAGCTTCTATGTGAAAAAATACACACCCCGCACACATCTAACGCCTGCATGGAAAGATGAGAGGCTCGGAGTGAGTACGTCTGTCTGTGGGTTGGGTGTGCGTGCACATGTGTCTGCCTGCATAATAGTGTAATGCATCCCAACAGAGGCTCCACTACGCCTCTGCAGAGCTACATGTGTGTCTGTGTGCACAGAGGAGTGAGCATGTGTGCGAGGAACATGACTCCACGCCAGCTAAGGAGTGCTTCCATCTGTTGCACCAGCCTCACACGAGACTCTGCTGTGTCACTGGCACTTTCTGGAGCCTAAGATCTCCTCAAGTGATCCAAGAACAGATCTCAGATGACACTAATATCCCCACCTCTCTCTTTCTGAGGAAGGAGTAGGAGAAAGAATGATCACACAGGAAGAGCATGATCTGGAGAATGAGTGGGATGATTGCAGAGATTGTGGGAAACAGGAAAAGAGAAAGAGAGGGAATTTATTCAATGATTATTGCAGGGATGCACGGTTCTTGATTTTAGCTGATATCCAAGTTTCCATAGGAAGTGTTTGAGAAGGGCAGGACCTTCAAAATATTCTCTGAAGGTGATTGGAGGAACGTTCTGTCACATTCATGGCAGGCCAATCAGAGTGACTGTGCACTCACAGGCTATCGCTGCCACAGATTGTTAACGGTGGAGCTGAAAGTTGATGCCATGGCCAGTCAGGAGACGTGCAAAAACACTTCCTCGTCAGAGACAAGCTTTCAGTGTGGCTCTCTGCTCTCGCTTTAACAAGAAATGTGGTCCACTTCTGGTTAAACTTTCTTACAGCTACATCTAAGCTAACAGCTACCACAGCAGCAGCCACTGGATAAGCCAGGAAAAAAAACGCCTCAGGGTGTAAAATCAGAGCGTGTAGAGGACTTTAGTGATGCTAATATATTTTAAAGGCCATACACATGAATGCAGAAGTAGAGAGCAGCGGCTACAGGCGTTTATTTAGGCACTCTGCTTGGACTCTGTTAAAATATCTGTGAATATCAAAAAATCAGATCAGCAATGCTGAATGCTGAATGGGCATCTCTACTGATAACACTGGATCCCTAGATGAGGGTAAGGCCACACATAAGGGGGGTAAAGGGGGGCATTTTCTGGGGCCCAGCCAATTTGGGGGGCCGATGAAGGTCAGCAAAATCATGGTCCGTGGTAAAGTTAAGCTGTGATAACTATATTTTACAAGAAACCACTCCTATCAAAGCACTGAAAATAATGATTCATTCATGCTGCAGTACAATGTAGCATTTTTAAAATGTAAAACAGATTTAACTTTTTATTGGAGATGTTACAATAGAGTAGGCACACTTACTGAACCATTTGGAAAGAAATGTCATAGCTAAACCATTATATGCACAAAGTCAGGATACCAGGGAATAAAGTGCAAGGAAATTAAACTACTTTCACGGGGAATAATGATATAAATAATAATATAAATGAAATAATTGCAAAATGAAGGTGAAAATTTGGTTAAAAATAGGTAAAAAAATGACAAAATAAATAGATTAATAGTTGTTGAAAAATAGATAGAGGGGCTAAAATTGGTTAAAAGGGGAAATTATTGGTCTAAAGGGGCAAGAAATTGGCTAAAAATGATAAAAATGGGTGGTAAAAATGGTGAAAAGCAGTTAAAAATGGCACAAAACTGGTAATATGTGGCAAAAACTAATTAAAAGTGGCAAAAGTGAAGAAAAATGATGAAAAGTAGAACAAGAGTGTCAAAACTGTTAAAAATTGCCAAATTAGGTTGAACGAGGCTCGTAAAGGGATAAAGCAGTAAATGTGGGTAAAGAAAGGAAAATAATGGCAAAAATGAGCCTGTCATGTAGTGACAAGTGGTTAAATTGTGGCAAAATTGGCTGAGAGTGACAAAAACTTTGTCTTAAGTGGCAAAAAATGGATTGAAGTTGCAAAAATTGTCTGTAAAAATGGTGAAAAGTGTTTACACAGGGCCAAAAACTTGGTTAAAATTGGTAAAGATAGGAAAAAATGAGCTAAATAATTGTCAAAAAATACATAAAGAGGGGAATAAATAAGTTTAAATTGGCACAAAATGACTTAAAGTGGCAAAAAAATCAGCTACTAGTGAAAGAAATAAGCAGTAAAAATAGTTAACCTTTTAATGCTTGGTAACTCAAATAATCGCTTGAAAATCCTCACTTTTTGGCACTGAGATGTTTATTAAACCTACAATTAAATCAGAGAAAAAGAGAAATTGACATAAAATTTCACATAATTTTGTTTTTATCATATTTGAAGCATCAGGCATTTCTGGTCATTTATAATCCACTGGAGGTTTTTTTTTTTTTTTTTTTTTTTTTTTACCATTTATCAGACTGTACACACAAGGTTAGAAAGGAAATCAGTGATTGTGTTGATTGGACAGAGGTCTCAGAAATTCATGTATTAGATACGATGCAATTGGCTTTAAAGGGTTAAATAGTGGCAAAATGGATTAAAGTTGCAAAAATTGTCTGTACAAATGGTGAAAAGCAGTCACAAAGTGGACACAATTCATTGAAATGTATTAAAAGTGGTAAGGAATGTGCTAAATAAGTAGTACAAAAGGAAAAAGAGTAGAAAAATTGGCAAAAAAGGGTGGTAAAAATAGTGAAAAGCTTTTAAAAAGTGGCAAAAACTAATTGAAAGTGGCAAAAACTTTGTTCTAAGTCACAAAAAGTGGATCAAAGTTGTGAAAATGGTCGGTCAAAATGATGGAAAACCATTACATAGGGATAAAGTTGATCAAAATAAGCTGAAATAGGTTAAAAGTGGCAGAAAATGAGCAAAATAATTGGTGAAAAAATACATAAAGAGTAGCAAGAAATAGTTAAAATGGCAAAAAATGTCAAAGTGGCAAGAACTTGGATAACAGTGATTAAAATAAGCAGTAAAAGTGGAAAAAAAAACTGATTAAAAGTGGCAAAATGGATTGAAGTTGTAAGAACTGTGAAAAACGGATGAAAGGCAGTTACAAAGTGAACAAAAATCATTTAAATTGGTTAAAAGTGGTAAAACGTGTTAAATAAGTGGTGACAAATGGAAAGATGGAAGAAAAAAATGGCTTAATGTGTAAAAAAAGTGGTAAAATGGTGAAAAGCTGTTAAAAAGTGGCAAAAACTAATTAAAATGAGCCAAAATTGGTGGAGAACAAGGGGTTAGAAGCATAAATAATTGATCCTAATACATTTTTTGAAATTAAGAACCCAGTAAAAGCTTGACACACTTTCCGGATTCAAAATGAGGTAACTGTGTTAGGACTGATAAGCTAGACAGAGTCCTTCTTTTCCTTTCTTTTCTCTTTTGAGTTAAACTCAACAGAACTAAAAATGAACTGCAACCAAACTTGGGCTCGCCACCGACCCAATGCTTCAGGAGTGAACCAGGCCGGACGACAGCGGCGTGCAGGTGAGCTAACCCAGCCTGCGTTTCCTCCACTGAAAACCAGTCCTGTTTTCTTCCTACCTTCTATTTCCTCCAGTTCTCTGGATGTTAGGGCTCTAGATTGTGGCTTTGTTATCCAGGACTCTAGCACCAATGCCACTGATCCAACACACATGCACTGACATCATTAATAAATCACAACTGGGGAGGTCCCATTCTCTCTGGGGGTCCCAGCCAATTCACTCGGCAGGCCTGGATGAGAGTAGAACAAAGAGTGAAGGCTAGCATACCTGATCAGTTGTTCTCTGTGCTCCTTCTCTGCGTCTCTCTGTTGGCACAGCTGCTCCTCTCTCTGTCTCCTCCACTCCCTGGAGACACAAAGTTCACGGCACGGTCACTCGAGTTTCAGCATTTGTTGAGTTGGTAAATCACGCAGATGAAAATGGAGTTGTACTAAAATGTGACTCAGAGTGGTTGCAGCTACGTTTTACATTCAGACAGAGGGGGATTTCAACCTCCAAGTATGGTTTCATAATTTCAAGTGTCATTGAAAAGCACTTGAGCAACATACCAAATCCATACAGCTGTTATTCTTTGGACTCCTACGCTTGATTCTGCGTGTGGAAGAAGCCAAGCCGAACACTGATTTCTCCCTGTGGGATCAGCGAAAGTTCAGAGAGCTCACTGTGGATCACGACTCTTTTGGCTTGCACGGTACTATTGGAAATCATTTAGCAGCTCCACAACTCCTCACTTCCTGAGTAATTTAGATCTTTTTAGTCAGTAATTCATGCGTGAAGCCGTGTTTTTGAAACAGCCTCTTCCTCCGTGCACAGCTGCCGCCTCGCTCTTGAGAAAGTAAATTGGAAATCAGTTTTAATTCTAATTCTGCGTGCCATGACAGAACGTGCTACTCCTGCCACACACACAGACTTTACCCTAACCCTCCTAACCCTGTCGGCTTCTCAGCCTAATCCCCTCTCTGGCGGCATGATCAGTTAATGTGTTTGTGTTTGTGAGTGAAGCTGGCTGTCTAGCCCGGTGACCTTGCAGCCACACGCAATGAGGATACAGAGCGAGAGGGCTCGCACGTCTGAGCTCAGGCAGACGGTCTGCTCTGTTTTCACTGCTCATCTACCACACACGTTTCTGACAACTGGGGGAAACACAGCAGGAAAGCTTCGATATTTTATCACTAGGGCTGTCAAACAATGGCAATGTAATCACAATAATCACTAGAGTTTTGTAGTTAACCATGCAGTGTTGAATTATAGAGATGCACTGATGGTGAAAAGCAGGACTGATGAAGGTGCCATGTTTAAAGGAACCATGCAGCTGATACTGCTGTTTTTATATTTCTGATTCATGTGTAACAATCCTGGTATTCCAACATTTTCTTATGGTAACTCCAATCTGAACAGACTGTACCTGGACCTGACCAATCAGGTCACATATGGGGAAGGAGGCGGAGCTATGGGTGGGGTTTAGTTGTGCCACATTGTAGCAAATTAACCCATGAAAATCAGAGGTTTTTGTTTAATTGGGGTTTAGTTTGAATCATTTAAATAAACTAATAAAAAACTGGGCTGGACTAAAATCATGGTACTCTTAACCCTTAAAACTCACAGCTGTTTTTTCACCATCATGTCTCGTCTGGACTTATAAAACATCAACCCTGGGGTGCACAGTCAAGCTCAATACATCCTTTTTTCAGGACAACCTGGACTTTCAGATTAAATCTACAACAGTAAAGTCCCTTTAACTTTAAAACAAGTTATAGGACTCTAAAGACAAAGAAAAACACCAAATCAGAATTTGAAACTCACCGATTTTTATTAATAGCACACAGAAAACATTAGTGATAAGCCTTTTCTTTGCACAGTTAAGGGTTAACTTAATATTTACTTGCACAACCTTTTGAGGCAACCACTGCATTCAAGCAGTTTTTGTAACTCTTAATGAGACTTCTGCTCCTGTCCCAGGTATTTTGGCCCACTCCCCATGATCAAACTGCTCCAGCTGTTTCAGGTTTGAAGGCTGACCTCTCCAGACTGCATGTTCCAGCTCCTTCTACAGATGTTCAACAGGATTTAGATCAGGGCTCATAGAAGGCCACTTCACAATAGTCCAGTGTTTTGTTCTTGGCCCTTCTTGGCTGTTTTTAGCCCTGGGTTTTGGGTTGTTATCCTGTTGGAGGACTCATGACCTGTGACTGTGACCAAGCTTTCTGACACTGGGTGGCTCCAGAACGCCTTGATAGTCTTGAGATTTCATTGTACCCTGCACAGATTCAAGATCCTCTGTGCAGATGCAGCAAAGCAGCCCCAGAACATAACCAGCCCTCCTCCATGTTTCACAGACAGTCTTCGTTTCTCTGGATGCTTCATTTTTGCGTCTGTGAACATAGAGCTGATGTGACTCCAGTTTTGTCTCATCTGACCAAGAAGACTCATTTTGTTGTAACAACTAAATTAGTTAATTTTGTTGACTAAAACTGTGACTAAAGATGTTTGTTGCCAGCCTTTTTTTTTTCTGTGACGAAAAAGTAGACTAACAAAAATAGATCTGTGATGACTAAAACTGACAAAAAGTAAGTTTAGTTTTGGTCAAGCTGACTAAAACTAGACTAAAATGTAATGTAGTTTTCATCGGACATTAAAAATCCATGATATTTCTCTACTGTGGGTAAAAAACAATGCATCTGTATCTCTTTTGCCTCTTAGCAGTAGAAAGCAGGAACCCCAGGTTAGGCAGAGAACACACTACCATGACTTGGTACCAGATTTAGGCAAGAAAATAAATGATTGGACTAAAGAATAAAATATGAGGACTTTTATGGACTAAAACTAGACTAAAATGTTTTGAAGTTTTCTTTGACTAAAACTAAAAAGGGTAGAAAAGACTAAAATGTGACTAAAACTAAAAGACATGAAATCAAAAGACTGAGACTAAAATTAGAGATCGCTGCCAAAATTAACACCGCTTCCTTGGTTGTCTTCCATTAAGTCCACTTTGGCTCAGACATTGATGGATGCCGTTCTGACAGTGATGTACCCTGGAGGTTGTTCTGGGCTCTTTGGTTATCATTCGTATAATCTGTCTCCTCCTCCAGGGAGGTTGGCTACAGTCCTGTGGATCTTAAACTTCAGAAAAACATGGTCAGCTGTAGTCACAGGAACATCTTACAGCCTTTAACGTGCTGGTCTATAAAGTTCTTTCTAATATCCTTGGACAAACTTCTCCTTAGCTTTCTGCTCCATGTTCACTGTGTCACATCCTTTGATACCAAACAGCACAGTGACTACTTTTCACCCTGTAAATAGGCAGACTGACTGATTACAAGTTTGAGGACACCTGTGAGGCTAATTACAGGACACACCTGAGTTTAACATGTCCCTATGGTCACATTATTCTACATCTTTTCTAAGGGTACCATCAATTTTGTCCAGCCCGGTTTAATTCGTTTATTTTCTATTGATTCTGTTGAACCACAGTTCAAAAGCAATGTCTGACTGTCATTTGTTAACTTTCAGTTAATTTTTATTTATTTTTACTTTTTCCAGTTTCATGTTATTTCAGTGACCATTGTGGGTTTTTCTTTCTTTAATGGAAGGGTACCAACAATTTTGTGTATCTAAACATCCCAGTGCTGTGGATGAAAATATTTTGAAGGGTTTTAATAACAAAGTTTTTTTCTAAAGAGAATCAGAAAAATGTTTCCCTGCAGTCAAACAGCAGCGGGGATAGAGACACAGACACGCAGAGTAACACGCTCCCAGCTGTCTGGCTCCAGTCATCAGCCTCTCTCTCTTTTTATCCCTCATCACACATCTCCATCCCATTTCCTCTCTCTCTCTCCGACTCTTTTTTTTTTTTTAACCTCCTTTCCCCTCAATGCTGTCACAGCTACTGGTGATTTAGGGCAGGCCCCCGAGCTCTCCCACGTTTAGCCTGTTCGGCTCCAGCATTCAGTTTGTACTTCACAGGCTGCCGCGCATGTCCCTAGTCGCTATCTGTCTCACTCCCCTTTCTGTCTTCAAGGTCAGAGATGACATGATATCTGACTCCCAGCTGCTGTTTCCTCCTCTCTTTATCTTCTGCTCTCGGCTGCTCAAGTAAAGTAAAACAAAGCCGGGTGGGGATATTTTTGTGAAGCCCGGTGAAGCCCAAATATTCTAGCAGGTATTTCAAAGTTTGGTGCAGTGGTTGCTACTTAGACACACCTGCAAGGTGTCCCTGAATTATGATGAACTGCTGTGACGCCACCACAGCGTGCTTGGAGGAGGGGCGGGTGCGCTTGGAGCAGGGCCTTTCTGGTCCTGGCATAGCCCAGAAACCAGCACAGCCTGGTTAGGATCGGCACGGCCAAAAGCCACCGTGGAAAATCCTTACATGATGCTTAGATCACTAAACTACACCAAAACAAACTATTTACAAAGCAAAGTGTGATAAATATGTGGGTGTGGGAGTGAGAGCGAGAGAGGAGGCCAAGGACAAGATGGCGGATGATCTAAAAATGGAACTGGATAACATGCGGCTTCACATGTGACTGTAAAGATGGTGAACTTCAAACAAAGAATGCTGTGTGGCAAAGAAAGAAACTTTAGCTCTCAGCTACAATCTCAGTGTGGTGACTTCACCACACAGAAACCCAGTGAAAAGGACTTTGCTTATATGGCAGTCACAAGTGTAGGTGAAGGCACTGTACTAGACATAAATGGACACAGCAAAGTAAATCAACAACACATATAAGACAATAAGAGAGCAAATGCAGCTTTCAACAAATGCACATGAAACACTTCCTATGGCTATTTCCTGCAAAAAAAAAAAAAGAAGCCTGATGTCCCACTAGGTCCAGGAGTAGGCAGAGGTCGGCCCATCGATGTTTATTCCACGGTTCCAGCAAGTAAAAACTATTGCGGCATCAAGAATTGAAGTAGCATGTCCTTTTTCGGATGCCTGTGGGCTCTCTGCAGCACTTCTGTCCAGACAACGTCAAAGGAAGGAAGAGAAACTTTTAACCTGACTGGCTGATAGCTGACTGTGAAGCTGGGAACACAAAGCAACACAGTGAAAGGCGGCTGATCTGCTGTGGAAAGGGTACAGGCAATGAGGAGTGGTCACATGGGCTTTTATTGACTGTGGACCACCTGCAGTTCCTCCTCAGGTCTCTTCCTATCAGATAGGAGAACGGGTCCTCTCTGAATGTTCTGCAAAGGATCCTGGGATGGTGAAACTCAGTTTATAAAGCCTTTGGTTCAAGATAGCCTCCAAAACTACTATAACTCAGTCTGGAGTGCATTTTTTTAAAGACTGTCACTACCGTGCCATGCAGGACGCTAGTCATACGACCAGCCGTGATAACCTGACGACCAGCTGATCCTAATTATCACCTGCCAGCTCCCACGGCCAATCACTGCTCTTTCTCTCAGCCCAGCTGTGTATTTAAACATGACCTACTTCTTGCTTATCCCTGCTTGCATTAATGCTGACGTACCACACTGCTGTTGCTGCTGCTGGCAAAGCTCAACCTCCTCCACCCCAGCCACCTCCTTTATAACATAAAGCTTGTTGCATCCTCAAATTGAGATTAATGCTGCTTTTGATTAATTACTTTTGAACTAATTTTATTGTATTCAGTACACATTGTCATTAATGTATCTATCCATCTGGAGGTTTCTAGCCATGCATTCCCTGGAAAGTCAAAGCATGCTGCATGACTAACCCAGGGAGCATCTTTTTAGCAGAGCCTCCTCTGCCAAGTCAAACTTTATATCCATTTTGCAATAAAATGTCTAAATGTATGATGATGGTGTTCCTGAAGAAAGTATTACTGAAGAGTCAAAGTGATTTTCATTCACGATTCAAAAGTTTCACTGTGTCATCCTCCTCTGTTTGTCAGATTGTTTCTGTATAAATACATTTGTCCATACATTCTTAATAAATAAAGTTTATTTGATCTTGGTGTGTGTTTTTTCTATCCTGGCACGCCAGATGGATTTGTTTCACACATCCATCTAGTAAACCTCTCATAGACAGCGTTTTGGGTAAGGGCAGAGCCTTTAAAAAAACTTGGAGGATGATTGGATGAACGTTCTGTCTGTCACATCTTTACGGGCCAATGAGAGCAACAAAACACGTGACGAAGACGCCACCGAGGAGTAAATTCCATAGACAACTGCACAACGCAAATCATGGCGACTGTAGACATGTCAGTACACGACTTTCGTCATTTTTGAAAAGAAAACAACCACTGCTGTTCTTTTTTCTTCTTTTAACAAAGAAATGTCATCAAGTTCTGATAAAACTGGCGCTTTAGCAGCATCCACACTAATCTCTTCTGCCATAATTGCACCGGCCTCTTCTTGCTGCTTGCTTATGTCATGACTGCAGCGTGCTAAAAGCAATGCCCCTCGTCGCGGTTTGCTCTTGTCAGGGCATAGCTAGAGATGTTGGCCCCCAGAAAGAATATCACACAGCCAAGGAACAAATGCTGCATCCTATTTAGAAATATTTATGCATTTTAATGCATGTTTTAACCATCATTTCCCCATTTATGAGCATGATATTTACTATAGTTTAATTTTACTCGCTTTATTTTTCAGCGTTGGACTACGCCATTTGGACATTTTATTATTATTTTTTTGTTATTTCTTAATAAACCTCTTTTTATTTATAAAAATATGAAATTAACCCTCCTTTAGATAGCTTTCTTTGTACCTTAAAATAATATACTAATCATCCTTTGTGAAAATTAAAGAACAAATCCAGTCACAGACTGCTTAATCTAAGTTATCAACCTATCTGCTTGTTTTCTCTGGTAATAAATCACAGCTGATACAGGCAGCCATGGAAGTATTTGCAAGAGCATATGTCACAGTGCATTAATGCCAGTTTGTCTCTGTACATGTGCAGGTCAAAGTGCATAGGTCAGTTTTTCCTACTTCCTGGGTGAAAAGTTACACCCCAGTTTCATCGTCTTCTTGTGCCTCTTTCTCCAACACCGGCTCTGCCCCACAGTTGTCCCGATGCTTCCTTAAATCTGATTGGCCCAGTGTGCGGCAGCATGCACTACAAGAGTGTTTCTGCAGGAAACCACTGATGGCAGCAGCTCCAAGGTTATCAGGCCCAAAAAGCATCTCACCCCTGCTACCACTTTGATCATCTGCCATTTGTACATTTTTAAAGAAGGAGCAGGGCCCCCCAGTGTTGTATGTTGCTCTATTTGATACTGATTTCAGTCTGTTGACTGATTCATTTAGTTGCTTTTGATTCAATGATGACACTATTAAGAAAAAATAAATCACACTTTTCATTGCAGGCTTCTCAAGGGCCCCTCCCTACTGTGGGCCTGGGTAATCAGTACTCTTTTCCCCCTGTGCTACGCCCCTGCGTCCTGTCACTTTCTAACCAGGACCAAATTGTTCAGATGGGAGCTTTGCACGATGGATTCGGGAGTAACACACACATGGGTTAATCCATCTGCTTTGCGAGGTCATGTTTTTTCTGTATTTTAGTGAAGATGATGGCGGCTGCTCACATTTACACATCTCCAGTGAAGAGTAGCAGACTGAACACGTTCTCTGCAGCCTTCAGCCACTCTGAGAGCAGCATCTGTTTGTTTGTGTCTCAAGGAGGCGGGGCTATGATGCAGAATAAAGCTCTGCAATGATGGATCCACCAAGGTTAGGTCATAAGGGGAATGAGATGTTGAAACAGTCGGGTTTATTTCTATCTATATCATCTAAAATAATGCTGCACTATTTGGTAATAATGTGTGTTTGTGATTATACCAGACAATACTGAGATTTGCAAAAGTGATTATGATGTAAAGATTCACTTCTACAAAATGCAGATGCAATGGCACTGTTGTAAGCTCCAGCGCCTCTCTGCAGGCATTTCATAAATCTTTAAAGCACTACTAAATAATAACAAAAACAACTGCAGCCTTTTATGCAGATATGTAATCGCACAGCTTGACATCGCAATTTCAGTTGCAATAAGATAAATTGTGCAGCTCTAATCCTGAGGACATTTCCTCCTTCACCTTGCAATCACTTGCACCAAGACACTGAGTGCATCCCTAGAACGATGATGGTAAAGTAGTGATATGTGTGTAGGAGGGTAGAAGTTTGTTGGTTGTTTAACAGTTAATCAAGGTAGCCACAGCAGATCTGGCATGTATAATCACACGTCACTAAAGCTGCAGACTAAAGAAGGTATTCATACCTGCTGCCTTCACAGACTGAGAGTTTGTCCCTGGTGTGGATGATGAATGATAGCAGGAATTCACTGTCTTCTTAGAGAGGAATCCTGTGTAATTACACATGTTAATCAGTCAAAGACTGGGCCAAAGAAGTGAAACATAAAAACATGTGCCATCTAGAAATCAAAGAGAAGAAAACAGTACATGGTGTGCCTGCGATCGAACCAATAGACAGTTGGCAGATGGTGTAATGGATGAGGAATCTTGACACCTAAATTGTAATGTTCCTGAGACACCCTGCTGAGCTTCTCCTCCCACTGCGGTTTGCAGAGAGTCATCAAAATACCAAGCGGCCACATAAGAAGGGAAAGCTTCTCCTGTTTTTCAGGAAAACACCGCGGCACGTGCTCCGTGTGCTCACACGATAACAGAGGCCAGAGAGCGAGGCAACTATTTCACATCTCCATCAAAGGAGAAAAAAACTAAGAAGGGCTGTGACTGATTTGATCTGATATAAGATAAACAGAGAGCTGAGGTTGGAAAGGAAGGCAGAAAAACGAGGCTTTGTCATGCAGACACAAGATGTTATGGGAAACGAGGTCCTTGGATCCACCCTGAGATCAATAGTTATTTAATGCCTTCAGTCAGAGAGACGCTGAGCAAACAGCACAGAGAGCAGTCAGTGTGGATCAGACTTATGAGAACAAGCTGGAACACATCAATCACATCAATCCTTTACTCTTTCTCTCTTGACCTTCACTCATTCTATCACTCCACTCTTTCATCTTCCCCGCCTTGCTCAGCGCATCCATCCAGTCTTTCATCTGTGGCTCTCTTCCCTCTAATCCATCCTTTCAACCTGGCCTGGCTCTGTGTTGGATGATCCATGTGTTCATCCTCTGATGAAAAGATGAGCTCAGTGCTCCTGCCAATCTGGATGTAGCAGGAAGCTTCCCAATGCTTCTGACATACGTGTCACCCAGACGTCCCAGGAGGGGGCCTGTGATGCTCTGAGTCGCCCTAAAACTAAAGCTGAGGTCAGACCGTGCCATATTTATGTCTGTTATGATGGTCGCTGTCAGATCAGGTGATCTCAGAGCCATAAATCTGGGCTGTGAGTTGACAGACAGACTAAACTGGGGTACCCAACCAATCAGAACAACCATCATGGTGCCATTAGAAAGAATAGGGCCGAGGCTAGACCACATCCTGAAAGAAGACTATCAGCAAACATGCTGTATGCTTTATTTGAGGTTTTTGTCCCAATGTTTAGATAAATATATCAGTGTGATGTTCACGCTACACTGTAGACCAATCATGACCAATGTGAAGCAAGTGGAGCTAGAGGACTGATAAAAACACTGTAGACCACCACACTCTATTTTTACTGAACTAAACCATTTGGGTTTGTCTGGTCAGATGTTAAGATTTGGCGACTGTTGTTGTCTAGCCCGTTGGTTCTTCAACCTTGGGGTCGGGACCCCCATGGGAGTCTCGAAACACTGAGAGGGGGTCTCCAGATGCCCTAAAAAACTAAGAATATTTCTAAAATTACACTGTTGCCACTTTACACCAATTTTTCAAACTTTTGTTTATTCCTTTTTATAATTTTTTCCCACCAACTTTAACACATTTTTACCATTTAACACCTATTTTTGTCAGTTTTGAACTCTTTGCACCACTTTTTTTCTGCCACCTCTAAACTAGTTTTTGCCACTTAAGCTTAATATTGCCTCTGCTGACCCATTATTGCCACTATTAACCCCTTTTTACCACTTTTTATACCCATTTTTTCCCATTTTAACCACACCACCATTTGACATGCCCAATTTTGCTAGTTTAACCAATTTCTGCAAATATCTGTCTATATTTTTTCTTTCTATATTTTTGCCAATTTAAAGCCATTTTTGCCACATTTTAACCCCCTTTTACCACTATTTATGCCTATTTTTGCCACGTTAACCCTTTATTGCCATTTTTATCTAATTTTTACCCATTTCTGCTACTTTTAAAATCCATTTTCACCACCTTTTCCACCACCCCAGTTGTAGCAATTTTCAAACCATTTTAATTTTTTTTTTTAACAAAGGCGATTTACATTTTTCAGAAGGCTATTTACGACACAAATTGTTTATTTGAAAAGAGTGTTTATTTTTTCAGATTAATCATGAAATATGGATATCACAACTTAACTTTACAATGGACCATGGTTTTGCTGACCTTCACTGGCTCCCAGTTGGGCTGGGCACCAGACACCTCTTCCATTTATCCCCCTTTAAGGACGGCCTTGTCTCCACATGACTATTCTTAAATGTGCATGGCTGTTAAACCACCTTCAGGTGCAGTGGGGGTCCCCGGTCTATGGTACCTTTATTTAGGGGGTCGCGAGCTGAAAAGGTTGAAAACCCTGGTCTAGGCAACATTTTCATGTTTCAGACCAACATGGTCGTCCCTCAGAAACACTGACTTTGTGTTTGTGTTGCACTTTTCTGGTCAGTTGACAGCTTAAAGTGCTTTTAAGGCACAGGTTACACCTATTCATCCATTCTAGTGTAAGAACTAATTCATTAATACCATTAATAACGCTTAAAAAGACACTTCCTCATCCTCCTCCTCCTCACCCAGAATAGGGTTTATGAGCTTGAGGCAAGGCTAGAGTGCAGGGCCGTCCTGGGACCATATCCAGCATGAATACAGAAGTGCACATTTCAGGCCGTTCCTCTCTGATATGCTCTTAGAGATTGTTTTGCTGGGAAATACATGCTACTAATTTGTGAGTGGCTGGTCTTGCCCAAGGACACATCGACATGTGGCTGCAAGAGCTGGGGATCGACCCTCCAATTATCTGGTTGGAAGATGACAGACTCCCCCTACTGATCTGCAGTCACCCCAAATCTTCTGTCCAGTCTTGATCATCTATCCAGACTCTACTGAGGTGTACACTGTGTGAATTTCATCTGATTCAACCATGGATTTTGAGTCACACATCTCACTAGGAAGTCAAACCCACTTTCACTTGGATCAGGCGTTGTTTGTCGTGCTGTGTGCTCCCGACTGGTCGGATGGATTTCTGGCATGTTTGATGTTTTGGTCATACAACCCCAGGCGCTAGAAACACAAGGAGAATAATCAACTCTTGGGGTATGTTTTCCTTTGTAAACTGTCCCATAAAAAGGAAACTCCACAGATTCCTGTCACAGTCCGTCCCGACTTCACTTGTACAGTTTGAGCTCTCAGGTCGTGCACACCGTTGCACCGTATAGTTTGAGCACATTAATTGTGCACAATGGTCGTGTGTCCTAAGCGAGTCAGTTGTACAGTATGAGTTGACTGCACTAGAGTCACCTTGAAGCTGCACAGCGTACACCGTGTTCCAAATTATTATGCAAATTGGATTTTATTGTCACACACATTCATTTTTTTGTTTTCCAGTTAAACTCATGGGTGGTGTTGTGTCTCAGGGCTCTTTTGATCAGTGAAATCAATCTCAGAAACTTGTGATCATTTGTTCACCAGGTGAGCCCAATTAAAGGAAAACTTCTGAAGAAGGATGTTCCACATTATTAAGCAGGCCACAGGTTTCAGCAATATGGGAAAGAAAAAGCATCTCTGCTGCTGAGAAGCTTCAAATAGTTTATGACTTTGGCGATTACAGGGCGCTCTGAAGGGGACGTCCCAGACTTGGTTGCAAACGGCATTTTCCAGGTTTTACTTTAATGTGCTGTCTGACCTCGGCTTCTGCTTCCTTTTCCTGTCAGATTGCCCTGAAGAGTCTCAGTGTAGCTGTCTATCATTCCAGTGAATTTTTCAGGTGTCAACAGTACGAGACATCAGTCAGGGCTCAAAGGTGATTATGACACCGTAGCATGTGGATCAGAGACAGCTCTACCCACATGCCACAGCGGTTCCTGTACAAACATTTAGGATTCAAGCTAAAGGAGACCGTGTCCATGTCTCTGTGTGTTAATAGTCATGCCCTTGAGTCTGGATGGCATGCTGATCAGATTGCATGCTAGGATCAGAGGGATTCCACAGCCGCTCACTGTCCTTAGACCGCCCCTCAAATATGAGGCTGTGCATTTCCAAGGCAACCTGCTGGCGCCATAGAAACACAACAGGTGTGGAGAACTGATGTTTGACGGATGTGTGGGTCAAAGGTTGGGCAGTCGTCATGGCAACAACGTTTGTCCACAAACAAAACGGTTCTGCTTGTTCTTGGACTGTGAGCAAAGGTTTGGAAAGATATACAACATGCACACATTCACAATGGTCGTGGAGCAGTTGGGGGGGGGGGGGGGGGGGGGTTAAAGCAGGCAACCAATCAGGATCAACCAAACAGTGAGAGTAGAATTAGCCGATCAACTCAGACGTCCCATCTGGATCTCAGTCTGAACCTGACAGTCCGCCTCACACAGGACTCAAAGGGAAATGTGTGAACATCAGTCTGCAACTTTCTGGAGGCTTCCCTCTGTGTCCACTTATCCAAGTGTTTTTCTTAATAATAAGCGCCTTAATTAACCTAAATGTCATTTTATCTAAGAACATTTGTGAGAAAACTCCTCCTCTCCTCAGTAAAAAATGTGAAACATCCTGCAGATCCTCCAAAACAAACTTTAATTTCAGACTTAAGGAAGTAAACCAGCATGTCTTCAATCAGTGGTTCTCAAATGGTGTGGCGAGGCACACTGGTGTGCTCTAAGGCAAGGCAAGGTTATTTATATAGCACCTTTCAGACACAAGGCGATTCAAAGTGCTTAAGGCAAGTCTAGGTGTGCCTTGGGGATCTGGCTGGGCCCCTGAAAAACCCCCAGAGAATGGGTCCTCCCCAGCTGTAATTTATTGATGATATCAGTGTGTCCGATCAGTAGCATTGGTGCTAGCATCGTGGCTAACAGTTACCTCATTTGGCAAGCTATTGTTAAGTTGAAATTGGTGTTAAAATTATTAACCCCTTAACGCCTGGTGAATCATATTTGATACATACTTTTATGATATCTTTATCTAATCAATATGATCAATGAATTACTCAAACTTCTGAATACAATCTAAAAAATAATAAAACTGCCCTCAAGTGGATTATCAGTTACCAAAAACACCTCATGAATGAATTGAGATACTAAAAATATAATTGTTAAATTTTATGGAAATTTGGATTTTTTTTTAAATTTCAGTAGAAATTGAGAAAAACATTTCAGTTCCAAAAAACTGGGAATTTCCTGGTTATAATTTGTGTTTTCAGGCTTTTGCCACCTTTTTTTGCCACTTTCAACATGTTTTTGCCACTTTTAATCCATTTTTTGGCACCTTATGCCACTTGTTACCTATTTTGACTTTGTCTCGCTACTTTTTGCCCAACTTCTCCATGTTTGTTTCATCACATTTCACCAATTTTTGCCACCTTTTGCCACCCCCAGTTGTCTGGCCCCCCAGAAACCTCTCCACTTTATCCCCCCTTATGGGCCACCTTGACTGTTGTTATAAAGTCTATTTTGTATTCATATGAATGTGGTGTTCCTTGAGATTTTGGCTTGACCTTAGGTGTGCTTTGGGCAAAAAAGGTTTGAAAACCACTGTCTTAAATGACTAGTCAAAATTATCAATACTATTTTTGGAGCCACATATCCATCTAAATGATACAATAACTCTTATTTCTTACATTCAATTTTACCAAAAAGTACCAAAGTTATTCAAGATCACAGGATTAGAGTCACATTTTCAACCCACAGCTGCTGTGAGCAGAGAGAGACTGGTTGGTGATCATCATGGATTCAGCGGTGTGAGGGTTATAAGCAGTGATACTGAGGAATAAGATGCTACTGTTTAAGTTTTTAAAGTGGAAAACCTAGAAAGGCATCCTGCTCAAAACAGGCCTGCCCACAGAAGTGTCCGGATATATCGACACATCCGTGCAAGTGTGTTGGAGGAGTAGCGTTGATGCTAGCGTCTAGGCTAACAGTTACCTCATTTTGGAGCTGAAAACTGTGTCACGCTTTTATTGGGTTCTGATATTAAAACTATTTATTCATTATTATTTTATATTTCACTCTTTAATGACTTTTCATCACTGTCCCTGCCTGTTTTTCCAAGTTTTTGTCCACATTTTTTCACTTTTATTCCATTGTAGCCACTTTTAACCACTTTTCCCATCCATTTTCTGCCCCTTTTGCCTCTTTTAACCATTTTTCACTATTTTTGACCATTTCCCCTCCGATCCATTCCCCTTTTTGCCTCACTTGGCCCATTTCTGCCTCTCTTACAGAACAGACACTTAAAAAGCCAAAATAGGATAAAACTGGATAATAAAGGAGGCAAAAAGAAGTTGCAAGATGGCCAAAAAATAAATAAATTAAAAAAAAAAGGAAAAAAGGGGTGTTTAATGGCAAAAGATACCTTAAATGGTAAAAATGGCAAAAAGTTGACTCTTTTTGAGGTTTTCTGGGGAATAATATTTAAATTGAAAGAGCCACAAATAATCACAAAAGAGCCACATGTGGCTCCAGAGCCACACGCTGAGTATCGCTGGTCTAGATAATGTCTCTTGTTTTGTATATTGATTGAAATTCTGCTATCAGCTCATTTCCTTTTGTCTTTTGGTAAAATGTTGACGGACCTTACAGAGAGCAGAGCTGAGCTGCTTTCCCTTTCCACAATCCTCTACTCACACACGCATGTACACACAAAAACACGCTCCTTATCATGCAATAAAGTCTCAGTCTTGAGCACATGCCTCCTCCTTCCCCTCCTCCTCCTCCACATACACCTCATGCAACATGGCCTTAAGGCTTATTCTTCCTATAGCATATGTCCATATGTCTGGGAGGGTCGCGTGCGACTGCATACATCCCCTCCATCCTCCCTGTCTCAGCCCTGATCCCTGCATTGGATGGGTGTGCACATTCCACATGCACGCGTACATACATGTACGCACACATGAAGACGAATACTGTACATGCACACAGCAGCATGTGTAGTTTGTGTTGCAAGGCAGAGTATGGGGGGGTCAATATGGGGATTTTTGTCTGATAGTAATGGAGGGCTGAGCGCCGATTTGTTCCTTTAATCGGTTTCACAGAGATAATTGGAGAGCACATAAATCTGTTAAGGGTTTGTTTAATCAAATACGATTACGTTAATATCCCAAATTTCATTGGTAATTAATTTGTGCATTAACCAAAGCTTGAACCATCCTACAGTTAGGACAGATGTCACTGGTTGTAAACAGAACCCTACAAAAGCATGTGTTAAGGTGGGATTTAAGGAGAATACTACATACACTCTATAGCCAAAAGTATTTGCTCCCCTGCCTTGACTCACATATGAACTTAAGTGACATCCCGTTCTCAATCCACAGGGTTTAATATGACATCGTCCATCCTTTGCAGCTATAACAGCTTCAACTCTTCCAGGAAGGCTTTCCACAAGGTTTAGGAGTGTGTTTATGGGAATTTTTCACCATTCTTCCAGAAGTGCATTTGTGAGGTCACACACTGATGTTGGACCAGAAGGCCTGGCTCTCAGTCTCTGCTCTAATTCATCCCAAAGGTGTTCTATGGGGTTGAGGTCAGGACTCTGTGCAGGTCAGTCAAGTTGATCCACACCAAACTCTCTCATCCATGTCTTTATGGACCTTGCTTTGTGCACTGGTGCACAGTCATGTTGGAACAGGAAGGGGCCATCCCCAAACTGTTCCCACAAAGTTGGGAGCATGGAATTGTCCAAAATCTCTTGGTATGCTGAAGCATTCAGAGTTCCTTTGACTGGAACTAAGGGGCCAAGCCCAGCTCCTGAAAAACAAGCCCACACCATAATCCCCCCTCCACCAAACTTTACACTTGGCACAATGCAGTCAGACAAGTACTGTTCTCCTGGCAACCGCCAAACCCAGACTGGTTCATCAGATTGCCAGATGGAGAAGCGCAATTCGTCACTCCAGAGAACGTGTCTCCACTGCTCTAGAGTCCAGTGGAGTCCCATCCATGAAGCTCTCTACCACTGTTCTTGAGCTAATCTGAAGGCCACATGAAGTTTGGAGGTCTGTAGCCAATGACTCTGCAGAAAGTTGGTGACCTCCACGCTCTATGTGCCTCAGCATCCTCTGACCCCGCTCTGTCATTTTACGTGGCCTACCACTTGGTGGCTGAGTTGCTGTGGTTCCCAATGGCTTCCACTTTGTTATAACACCACTGACAGTTGACTGTGGAATATTTAGGAGTGAGGAAATTTCACCACTGGACTTGTTGCACAGGTGGCATCCTATCACAGTACCACACTGGAATTCACTGAGCTCTGAGAGCGAGCCATTCTTTCACAAATGTTTGTGGAAACAGTCTGTATGCCTAGGTGATGATTTTATACACCTGTGGACATGGAAGTGATTGGAACACCTGATTTCAATTATTTGGATGGCTGAGTGAATACTTTTGGCAAAATAATGTATATGTGAAATGTGGGGGGTGGGGGGGGGGGTACAGGAAATGACAATTGTGTGGAAGTCTTCACAGAGGGGTGGTGGTTTATTTTTAGCCTTAATCCCACCCTGGTCTCTTTAAGTTCCAGTGTTCCCCAAATTTTTCATAAAGTTCACAGATGTGTAAATTAAGGAAGGTTTCAGTCAATGTTTAACTTATCTATATGTCTTGTTTTAACTTCGTCTTGTTAGGTGAGCTTGAGTTCTTTGAAAGGTTCCTATAAATAAAATGCATTATTATTATTATGATTGTTGTTGTTATTATCATTATTATTATTATCATTGTTGTTGTTATTATTATTATTATTATTATCATTACTGTCTCTACAGTTGAGAATTTGAATATTTATTATCATGCTTTATACCCCATGATCAGCCTGTAACATGCCCTAGGTGTTCCCAGCCTGTTGCATGACATCAGCTGGGATCAGCTGAGCAGCCTGAAACCCTTCACTAACTATGTAAAATGAAAACTGAAACTCTGGATGGAAACTCTGAGAAGCAGAGAAAGATTGAGCACTCGTGTCAGGAGCTGTGCCAGGATTACAATTCTGTCTGGTCCTGTTAATGTCAGAAGTTTCAACTGTTTCCTCATCTGTTGAATAAAAATCCAATATTTTGAGAAAGCTTCCTCCAGATTCACAATAGAGATCTGGCTTCCTGTCCACCAGCTCATACACCAGTTAAATGACACATGAAAGTAAAACACGCTGCCTTTATTGTCAAATGCTAAGATGACTGAAAAAACCCCATCGGCTGCAGATGTTAACTCACTGCTATTTCACTGTTATCTAAGTGGATCATCTCTTTTTGATGATGTGGGTTAAATGGCACATCGTTTAGAGCACAACCAGAGAGAGAGAGAGATCATTGATAAGCAATCAGCGCAAAGTTATGATGTTTCATGAGACAGACGAGAGAGAGAGAGAGAGAGAGAGAGAGACATAATCAATTGGCATTATTTTGTATTTTTATGGTATTTTGAAAAAAACTGTTTTAACTCAAACCCCCTTCCTATAACGCACTGTTTGGATAAATCCTGACGTTCGTGTTCCTAGTGCCCAGTTTGGACCCATTTACTTCCATTGTTATTATTATTATTTTGTTTTTTTTATCCTGGAGCCATTATAACATAAAAATGCATGCAGTTAATGCTCTAGTATTTTTTTGAAAGTACTAATTTTGACTATTTTCCTAACCTGCAAAGCAGATGGATACACACGTTTCCTTGTTTCTCTCTGGTGAATCCTTCTTCCAAAGCTCCCGTCTGAACCGTTTGGGCCCGGTTAGAAAGTGACAGGACCAATCAGCAATGAAGGGCAGTACTTTCGGGCGTGACAGAGTTGTGACGTAAGCAAGCAGCAGCAAGAGGCCAGTGCAATTGGCAGAAGAGCTTGGCGTGGATGCTGCTAAAGCGCCAGTTTATCAGAATTTGACAACATTTCTTCATTAAAAGAAGAACAAAGAACAGCAGTGGGTTGTTTTCTTTTCAAAAACGACCAAAGTCGACTACTTACATGTCTATAGTCGCCATGTTTTGCATGATTCCTCGGTAGCTGCGCACGCGCAGCCTGATAGCGGCTACATCATGTGTTTTGTTGCTCTGATTGGCCCGTAGAGATGTGACAGACAGAACATTTATCCAGTCACACTCCAAGGTTTTTCAAAGCCTCTGCTTTTTCCCCAAACGTTTCCTTTTGAAGCTTTACCAGATGAATGTGTGAAACACATCCATCTGGTGTGTCAGGTTACTATTTTCCACCAGGTGGTGTCAGTTTCCCTGTTGTGGTCTATGGGGGAAGAACATTGAATTCTTACAATAATGCCTGTCTTGTTTAATTCTCCCAGAAATGTAATTTTAATACCTCAGACTTGGAAATGTGTGTGTGGATGTGTGAGAGGACAGGCTGTATGGAGTGGAGGTGAATATGTTTCTAATGTAGTTTCTCTGCAAGTATTCATAGCCCTTCTCTATTTTAATGACTGTTTAATTTTTCTGAGTTGAGGGAGAGGTGTTTTTGAAAAACAACCACAATTCAAAAAATAGTTTTGTGTTTTTATAGCTTGATGTGTCAAAAGAGCCACTCTGGTTCATAGGGACAGGGGGTGCCATGACAGAACCTATCAATTCTAAAAAATAATGATGAATATTTAATGTTTTTGAGTTGAGGAAGTTAGGTTTATAAGAATAAAAACAAAAACATTTGAAAATAATCCCATGCATAATATTATTAGAATCTAACAGGTAGGTCATAGGGAGTGCTAGTAAATAGAAACTGTGAGGGGAAAAAGGTCAATAAGTCGACATTTTTCAAGCCTTTGAATTTTTAATTCTTAAGATTAAATGATGTTGCTTGGAAAAAAGAACTCAAAAGAAGTAAAATAAAACATCAGTATACGATGATTTTATAAGCTGATTTATGAAATGACCTGTTTTGGCTCATTAGGAACACCAGAGTTGGCTTTTTTACATTATGAATTTCAAAAACAGTAAAAAACAACAATGCATTAAAACCAATGTTGCTGAAAATCTTGGGCGTATGCCAGGCTCTAATAACCAGAATTTTAAATTAAAGACCCTGTAAAGTGAAAATAAATCTGTTTTTAGTTTTGTTGTCTGTTAGGTCATTGTGTAATGAACCCCTAAAATAAATCTCAGTCAAATGAAACACCTACAGGTTTATCAAATTAATCATGAAACATGAGGCAGTTAAAACCGCTCCAGGATGGTGTGGGCGTGTCTGTTGAATAAGCTGAAGCCACGCCCACTCAGGAGAAATATGACCCTTGTTGTTGACCTTATAACCAGAGCACAGCTGACTAGCTCGGGTCCAGAGAAGAGACAAAGTCTGTTTTCTGTCTCAAATCTCTGTTCTGATGCTTTAAATGATCCATAGACCACTGTGGCTGATAGATTTGGTAAATTTACCTCACAGTGAACAGAAAAACAGCATTTAACTGACTGTTAACTTTCAGTAAAGGCAGTGACATCAGCTAACAACAGACTGGACTGAGATGAACTGCTCTGTGATTTTAGATTGTTAGAGGGGCGGGGTCATTCCCTACTGAGGGCACATGACATCATGAGTCCACAAATTGGCTCCGCCCACATTAAACCCAGCCAGGAAAGAGGTGAAAAACTTTCTCACAGTCTAAATCCAGAATTCAGTCACATGTAGATCTCAGTGTTTTCTCATATTTATAGCAACCATATTCCAACATTTATAGAGTGTAAAGACACAAATCATGATTTTCACTTTACAGCAGTCATCAACGACATTTGCACAAGGGCCAGATTTGATCTGGACAGAGGCTCCGGGGGCCGGACTTTCAAACAAACCAAAATTGAATAAATATTTTGGTCTGATAAACATATTATTGTAGTAGTATTTGTATTTCTTTTTAAAACACAGGAAATGTTTAGGTATTACCAGAGATATCTACTCTTTTATCTATATTGCAGCAGGTCACACAGAGACAGGCCTGAACTGTCTGGGCTCCTGAAAATCTCAAAGAATGGACCCTTCCCAGTTGTGATTAAGCACAATATTAACTCATTTTTGACACTTTTAACCCCTTTTCATTACATCATTTGGCCATTTCTGCAACATTTCCTGCCCCTCTTAACCTATTTTTGATCATTTTTGCCACTTTGAAAACAATTCTTGCCACTTTTTGCCCATTTTGCTCCTCTTTAACCCATTGTTGCAACTTTCCTGTCAATTACTCTTCCTGTGTGCCACACTTTAACCCCTTTTCACTACTTTGTCAGGCTATTTCTGTTATATTTTGCCCCTTTTGCTCCATTTTTGATACTCTTTGCCTCTTTATAACATTTTTTCAATTCCTTAACTCCTTTGAACCACTTTTCCTGCAAGTTTTATCCCCTTTGTGCCACTCTTAAACCCTTTTCATTAATTTTTTGCACCATTTTTACCATTTATAACCCACTTTTATACCTTTTGCCCCTTTTTTCCTCTTCTACCTATTTTTGCCAAATTTGACCCACTCTTACTGCATATTTTTGCCCTTTTGTGCCCCTCCACAGCCCATTCTGCCACTCTCTAACCCTTTTTCATCACTTACTCTGGCCATTTTTGCAGCATTTCTGCCACTCTCAACCCATTTTTAAAAAGATATTTACTAATAATGGCTGACGTGTAAATTTCTGTAAAAAAAAACAGATCAAAATCAGATCATTCTAAAACTATTTCAATAGTTATTGTTTTTGGGATGGATTTAACATCTGCAGACATTTGAAGCCAAACGATTCTCCTAAAACCAGAACATCTTCTTTCCTCCTTTTCTGAATTTAATGATCTTTAGGGGGCCGCATAGGAAGCTTTGGGGGCCTGATTTGGCCCTCAGGCCACCAGTTGATGACCAGTGCTTTATGAGGTCTGTAAAGGAAACATGAAGGTTTACAGACAGTCTTTTTTGTGCTTTTAGACAATTTAGAGACCATGGACCTCATTCACAAGCATCTTCTTCTAAGAGGAACCTTCATCAGAGTCATGGCGTTTTCTTAAACTGCAGAATCGTTTTCTGTATTCATAAATTGATGATTGCGCGATCCTCATGAACTGGTAGGTCATGCACATAGACACACCCCCTTGATGCCCATATATGGACATGAGACTAAGGGGCTTTCACCTGTGCTTGTATGCATGCATGAGCAAATGTACCCCACCAAAATCTGCCTTTTGTACCAGGGCTAAGAGAGTGAACCATGGATGAAACATTCACGCTGGTCCATCAAACTGGACTCTGGAGCTTCAGCGTACTGGGGAGCAGTGCAGACTGCCTTATGTGAGTGTGTCTATTTGCAAATACGGCTAATGAGGTAGAAGCAGGGGCGTAGCTAGAGATTTAGGGCCCCAGAAAGAATATTGCACAGGGCCCCCCTTAACTGGCTAACCAAGCAGCAAATGTTTCCTCAACTTCACAAATATTTCTGCATTTTAATGTATTTTTGAACCATAATTTCCCATTTATGAGAAATATTTTTACTGTGTTTACTTGTATTATTCTGCAGCAATGGACAACACCAGCTGGACATTTTTGAGGGAGGAGCAGGGGCCCCCAGTATTGCATTTTACTCTATCTGATACTAATTTCAGTCTTTTGGCAGATTCATTTTGTCACTTTTGATTCAATAATGACATTGAATGCTAAGGAAAAAGACATAAATACATCTTTTCATTGCAGGCTTCTAAAGGCCCCTCCCTACTGTGGGTTTGAGGCTGTCTGGCGCCGTTTCTCTATGAGCGTATTAAACGTTTGGGGGGGCGGGGGCTGAATGTGTTGCTACTGTGGGTACTCACAGGTAGCTCAACATTTTTATTTATCATCTGCACAATTAAAGGGGCTCTATGTAAGAATTTTGCTTTAAAACTTTAGAGTATATAATGGTGCGTACTTTATCCCGATGTGAAGAATAAGGCTCTTTATGTCTTCCTTGTTTGCCTGTTTAAGGCTGTGGAGTCATTTCTCTGTGAAGAATTCGGGCTGAATTTTCCATGAAATCTCAACAGAAGTGACGTCAGGTACTACGTTTTGCCTGCACCCCGTTGCTCTGTTTATACCTGACAACGGCGTGTTGAATGGAGAAGGCTGCTTCCACAAGTAAACGACCAGCTAGCTCAGCCCAAACACCCACACAAACTCCCCGAAAACATAAAAAACTGAGACAGTTTTATCTGCTGAAGCCCGTCAAGCTAAAAGAGAGTGTGACCGACGCAGGGGGAAATCAAGGATAAATATCGGTGGAGCAGTTGGGAGCTATACTTGGTGCTCGGGATAAACACTGATCCAGAGATGGCCATCTTTCTGTGGAAAAGGTAAAACATCACCTTGGACCATGAAATACAATGTAGTGTTTTATGTTGTATAAACCATATGCTACATCACGTTAGCTTGCTTACGAAGATGCTATCCAAACAACGAGAATGTCACGTTGCTCATTTAGTGTGTTCCGGATAATATCGCATCTTTTTCTTGCTCCCTGGCACTGGACTCAACTTACTGAGTTTATGTTTTGATACTTAGTTCATAAAATATCTTCTACACATAATGTCAGCTATCTGATATCCATGGTCGAGGCCCCATTATCAGAGCTAATCAACGTTAGCCCTGTTGCTTCTGCTCTAAAACGCGTCCCATTCAACACACATCACACATTACACACGTAAAAAGACAATAAAATTGGTCAATGCTGCACTAAGTAGTGAAGTTGTTCATTCATAGAAACGGTCGTGAAAATATCGTCCTTTTTTAATCGCCTCATATGTAATGTTTAATTTTGTGCCGTGTCCGCACTAGAGGTTCAGATATACTTTATTCATTTTCATTTTGAGTTGGTGGAACTTTTAAGTGTTACTTCACTTACCTCCTCTGTATACATGATGCTGGTAAATCACCTTGGTCTGCGTGTGTATCAGCTGATAAACCGGAGGCTCGTTCATGAGCAAGGAGCACGCCGTCGTGGACGAGCAACACAATGTTGTTGTAGTTCGCCTGATGGCTGGCGGTGTCATTACACTGATATTTTTCTAAATCTTGCATAGAGCCCCTTTAAGTCATAAAATGATAAAATCTTTGGCATTTTGATTGAGCTTCTCCACGCAGAAATCACTTCCTGCCCCCATCTGGAGCTCTCAGCTGAGAGGTGACGTCATCTGCAAAGAACTTAAAGCTAGCGTCAGCTTAGGGTTAGGGTTAGGGTTAGGGTTAGGGGTTAGGGTTCATTTTTCTGCTTCATTACAGAATCCAACACACATTTACACATGCAGATTAAGATGGTGTGGCTAGGTTAGTTGTTTTTGTGCATATACTGAGATAAATTCAGACTTTTATGAGGTGTTTAATTGTGAATCTAAGCAGTAGTTAGTCATTCAGGTGACTCTACACTCATATGTAAGGTTGTTGTAAAGTCATGCGTGTACACATGTTTAATTCATCAGCTCACATGAATCAGAGAGTCTCCCATCACTGAAGGCAACAGCACTTTAACACTGATAAAGAGAGAGGGAGAGAAAAGTCAGTCCTTTCAAAAGGTCAGATATTTATGACTGCAGTACTTCTGAGAAAGCAGCCTGAGTGGATGTAGACGTTATAGAGGAGGGGGGCATGAGTGAACAAATGAGTGCTTCATCTGCACTCTGTCAGGTCAAGTAGTCCTTTAATTTTCTGATTTTCAGATAAAAGCATCTCCTAACATTTACTCCCTTCATGAGGAGGGGATGTTGGAGGGTTTTTCTATCCGTGTGTGTCTGCGTAAGCACTTTTTAATGGCTGATCTGTCAAATATCATGAAGATAACAACACCTCACTAAAGGATGAGGGATGTTTAAATGCTACAAATCATCATCGCTGCTTGGTGCAATCTGGAATCAGGATACAACCAGATATCAGATATTTCATCCTGTCCAAATTCTTTGAGAGTGACCAAATACCGCTGTCAAAGACTTTACACAAGAAAGTAGGCATAGAAGGCAGAATAGGTTCATTTTCTTTAATGTAATAATGTTTGAAAAAACTAGCTAAAAGAAAATAGTGAGTGAAAGTAATTTTGGATGCCTCACATCTGTTGGCAGTTTGCTCTTAAAAAAGAAGACAGCAGGGCTTAAACTGTCAACACTTCCTGTAAATACAAAACGGACAATACTGCCTCTAATGCACAGGTGTCAAACTCACGGCCCGAGGGCCAAATCCGGCCTGTGGAACAGTTCAATCCGGCCCCCAAGATGATCTGATATTTCTGTTCTAACTGTCCCATCAGGCTGAGGTCTGCAGATTTCCTCAAGTTTAAAAATGTGAACTTATCCTGATGATTTAAAATGTTCTTGTTAAGTCACAAAATCTGAAAAAGTAAGGATTAAGAATATTTAGATAAGAAGTCAGGAATATGGGGAAAGAAATTCATTTATGTTTTAATTTCACATTTTCAATTTAGCATCTCACAATCAGGACTCAAACTTAGGATTGACTTTTAGTTCTCATATAATTTGATCTTTAAGATTCATAATTCTAATTTTTAAGTGATATTTTGACCTTTTCAACCAGTTATTTTGTTTTTATCTTATATTTTTAACTTCAACTGACTTCATAATCCCATAGTCTGACCTTTTACACTCACAATTTAAAATTTTGAATCATATTTGACTTTTATTTCATGATTACAAATTTTATTTCATATTTTGACCTTTTAAACTCAGGATTTTGACTTCTTTCAAATATATTTGCCATTAAAAACATTATTTTTCAATTTCAATTTCAGGTTTTGACATTTTTTTTAACTTTTCTCAGATTGTGAGTCTTTAAACTTATCATTTTAACTTTTTAAATGTCAAATTCATTATCATCAGTGCTAAGTTTGTTTTTTTCATATTTTATTACCAGTGAAACAAGGTTGACAGTTTATGGTTATAAAGGTGACCCTGTTGACCCTGAATCCAGAATCCGGCCCCTGCTGTGATTGAGTTTGAGCCCCCTGCTCTAATGCTTAATTTGTCTTTATTTTTAACTAACAGTGGCAGAAACGGCAGGACCACTGCCAGAGGAGACGCTGAGGGTCTGTTCAGACACCTTTGGTAGGACTGTGCTGTCAGGGAGGGGCAGTAACACCTGAAATATCCTACATACGTGGTGCATGTAGGATGTGTAATGTCTCAGTATCTGTTTCTCCCTGTTAGAAATGTAACTATAGAATCAATAAAATCACAACAACAGACGTTTACAGCGGCTGTTTTCTCTCTAACAGCTGAAGGAATTATGAAATATCCAGCAATAACTAAAATCAGAGGCAGTTTCACTCAGCTAGAACTGAAAATCTTTTGACCGCCTCTCTCCCTTTCTCTGCCTGTTTTGCAAGTGAAAAGAGTTTCTTACATGTTTCAGATCCACTTTAATAGCGTTACTATTTCCTGTAAAGTGGTCTGTCTGACTGAAGCTCAGGGAAATGGATGGGAAACACTGATTTCATTGTTGTATGCCTGTATGGGGCATATGCATGTCAGTGTACCTGTTTATATCACATTTTCTCATTGTCTCGGTGCTGCTGCCCGTGTGCTCAGATGTAGCTGTAGTATAGTGGCTGTTTATCAGAACTGGGTCACATCTCTCTATTAAAAGAAAAGCAAAGAACCAAACTGAAAGCTTCCCCCGGCAGAGGAGAGCATTTCTTGCTCTGCTGCTGACCGGTTTAATCATGAGTTTGACCGATAAGCTCCACTCTTCATAAACCACCTGTCTGTCTAACTCAGGTTACTACCAGAGCTGCAGAGGCCTACTACCTCATTTGGTCTTGTCACTCTGATTGGCCTGTGATTAGAGTGACAGAACATCATCCAATCAGCTTCTGAGAACTTTTGGAAAAGGCCTGCCCTTCCCAGACACTTTGTACAGGAGGTTCACTAGATGATTGGAGGTATATCCATGCAATGGAAATATTAAAGGTCACATATATGAAGAGTACACTTTTTCAGGCTTTTCTAACAAAAATACCTGGCCTGTCAGCAATCCCCCTAAGAGTCAGAAAAATCCATTCCCTCCCTCACTCTCTCTCTCCACCTTTCAGAAAATGTCTGATGAAACACTCCATTCTCAGATTTCCCCTCATGATGTCATGTGGGGAGATAGCCCCACCCCCAGGTTTGGTTGGTCTTTCCCATTTGGAAGAAATTCCAGTCCTCATCTTCTGAGGAGGATCAGGAGAGCCAGCTGTTAGACCACATCCATTTCCTGAGAGGCGTAGAGTCAGGGGCGGAGTCAGACAGCTCATTAACATTTAAAGCCACAGACACAGAAACAGCTGGTTCTGAGCAGGGCTGAAACAGAGGTGTTTTTAGACATGCAGAAATCCAATACTGGAGTGTTTTTTCAGCAACAAACTTCACAGGCGTGTTTTGGGGACCTCTGAGACCGATATAAACTTGTCTTAACCCTTCAAGCGCCAAAGTCGTAAAATTGCGACAAGCAATATGACTGAATTGAACAGGCTGTATCTGCAAATATGGTGCCTGATGTTGTTACTACTTTACACCAGGAGATGGCGGACATGAGTAACTTCAATCCCAGCAGTGTTTGTGGACCTGTTTTGGAGAGGGAGGGTTTGAGGACACGCTGCCAGTGGAGGAGACGAGGAAGTGGTAGAAGTGGTTGCAGTCAGTGCGTAAAAGAGAGAAAGAGAGCGAATTGCAGCGAGAATACTCACAATGCTGGGAGGAATAGTGGAATATTCACCCCTGTGACTATGACGTTCAGTCGTCCAGTGAGACCGAGACTGCCAGTGTGTCGGAGCCACAGTGGATCCGACACACTGGCCCCAGCCACCGTGCTTTTCCTCACGGTGGCCGGGGTGGGGACATGGTGGTGGTTGCAGGGGTGGTCAAAACAGGAATACTGACAGAGGTAGGGGGAATAAAAAACACCGCGGAGGTATGGGCAGACGTGGTAGAAGCAGTGGTGGTGGAGGGCGCTTGGTGACGTCAGAATATACAAAATAGATGAGTGAATTTACTCCCACCACAAACTTTGGGTCATACTGAAGAGTGTTCTCATTTACAGTATGCCTTTATCTCTGACCACTTTAAAAGCTACAGCCTTTTGAAATCTTGATATCACAATTGTATATTTTGTCGAAAAAACTCTGGCACCAATAGGGTTAAAAGGATAAAATATGTGACCTTTAAACAGTTTATCTGATGTGGCAGGTGATATCTGAGCATGTCTAGCACTGCAGCAGGGTTGGTGAGATTGACTGCTTACATGTAACCTGCCGAGAGAGAATTTAAGCTCTACATTTGGATGCATGCTAGGTGTTGTCTCTCTCTTGGCTTCTGAACAACCTTCTCCTTCACCAGGGGTCTTCAACTACATTTGTACCAGGGCCAGCTTTTACCTGTACAGCCCCTTTGATAAAACTAAATTAATTTTTAAATTGGCCTAATTAACATATTTTTATTTAAATATTTGATTCTGAACGTATGTAATTTTAAGGCTCTAACAGTGAGATCAGTCGCTTTATCTCAGCCAGCCACAAGGGGGCGACTGAGATATTTTAGCTGAATATTTCTGTGGCCGTCATGTTTTCCATCATGACGGCCATCACGCTAATATGCCGTGTAGGGATGTGTGAAAAAACCCATGCAGGAAAATTGTATTGAAGCCAAGAGCTGACATAGAAAACAAGTTTTAATCATGAATGGACTGAGAATTGTGTTTAAAGTGCATCATATTTGGCTGACGGATGGATTTCTGAAAAATGGATGAAACATAAAGTCATTCCTGATTAAACAGTTCCAGTCTCAGCTGTTTTTGGGGTCAATTCTTGTTCTGAATCTGATCATGTTCTGGGGGGCCGGATGGGAAGCTGTGGGGGGGCCTGATGTGGCCCCTGGGCCGCCAGTTGATGATCACTGCTCTGCACCACGCTGCTGATGTTGGTCGGGGTTTGTCTGTGTTTCTGTGTGTTTGTGTGTGCAGGCCCGGGTATTAAGGAGGAAAAAACGTCAAAGGAGCTGTAAAATGTTTGAACTGATGAAGCGTCATCATCAGCATATTTTCCAAAGCCACAGGGGCATTCTTCCTCAAGTCTTAAACTCCTGACTAGACTTTTGTGTGAGTGTATTCCAGTCAAATCCTCTGTTGTTGAAGCTTAAAAGGCCTGGTATGTGGAACGTGTGCATTTCCTGCTCTGGGTGGTGCCAGTGTGGCCAATCAGAGGGTTTTGATTGGTTAGGGAGAAATTATACAAAACGCCAAGCCCAGCTGTGACCTGCTCTTCACCCGGCATTTTCCAGATACCGAGATCCACCTGCGTCGCCATATGTGCATGTGCATGCTTTTCACATGAGCGTGTTTTAGCACACGCCGCAGACACTTTCTTCAGCCGCTGACTGAGGCGCTCTTCCTCTACTCTCATTTTCTGCAGCTTCACACCAGAGTGCCTCAGCGCTGTTTAAACACACACGCACAAATCTGAGTTAACCTGACACGTTGGAGATGGTGCAAAAGCTTACAAAAGCCTCCCTGCCTATATCGCTGACTCAAAGCCAGACTTGTCACCAGAGGCTGTTACACTGAAAGATTTACAGAGAGGGGGAGAAAGAGGAGAGAAAAGACAGACAGCTACAGCAGGCAGATGCTTTTTACTACATTGTTACCTCACACTCCAGCAAAGGAGGAAACCCTACACCAAATGAAACCATCTATAAGAGTGACAAGACTGTAAGGGCAAACAAAAATGAAGGTGGAGGAGGAGGAACAGAAAACAAAGGCAGGAGTTTCACACAGAAACATGAGAGCACCTTTAAGGAGAGGTAAAACAACAGAGGGGTTAAAAAGCAAACCAGGTGGTGAAGTCGAGACACAAGGAAGCAGCTGAAAATGAGAAACAGAGGAAGAGAAGAAGGATGAGAGCGTGTTAAGAAGAAGGGAGTACAAGGGGAAGCCGTGAAACAATACACCCAAGTCTGGCAGGCTTTGTTGTTGTGAGTCTGACAGGGAGTAGCTGCTGTACGGCTACTGCTTCCTCCTTCACCGTCTGCTCATATTCACCCTGACAGTTACGCACACTGTGTCCACAGGAAGGAAACACAGTCACAGACAGCAAAAGGCCTCAGTAATCAAAGCATCAGCCCAGCAGGCATGGTTCTCAGGAAACTTTTCAATACATACAGTCAGGGTTGTGTAATAGTTGCAGGCAGGACGTCCCATGGGGGGAAGAACCGTTCCCTCCAGCCTGCAGAGCCATGTTTTAAACTCTGATGCTAATGCTAAGAAGCTGTCCTGTAGATCCAGTTCTGTCTCTTATACTGGATAGCATCAGGTAGGGGTGTGTGATTGGACGATCTTAGATCATGAAGAAGTAGAATGTATCGATGATATCCTACAGAAGAAATCTGAGAATCACAGCATTCTAGTTGAACATACAGTTCCTCTCATTTCTCTGATCTTTGCTGAGATGTTTCTACTCTTTCACTGGAGTTCACCTGTGCTAGATTAAATTGACTGGACATGATGTGAAAATGGGCAGTGTAGCACAGGGGTCAGCGCTGTTGACCCAGGAAGAAGGTTCTGCTTCCTGGTCAGGGCCTTCCTGTGCAGAGTTTGCATGTTCTCGTGCGTAGGTTCTCTCCAAGGTAGTCCGGCTTCCTCCCACCACCAAAGACATGCTTGTTAGGTTAATTGGTGACTCTGATGCCGTCCTTACACCAAAGGACTTTGCTAAAACTCTAAATCTAAAAGACTGACACCTGAGACCCTCTTAACCTTGCAAAGCAGATGGATACGCCTGTTTCTGTGTTTCTCACTGGTGAATTCATTTTGCAGAGCTCCCATCTGAACCGATTGGGCCCGGTTAGAAAGTGACAGGACCAATCAGCGTTGAGGGGCAGTACTTTCTGGCATGGAGGAGTTGTGACGTAAGCAAGCAGCAACAAGAGGCCGGTGCAATTATGGCGGGAGAGATTAGCGTGGATGCTGCAAAAGCACGAGTTCTATCAGAACTTGACGACATTTCTTTGTTAAAAGAAGAACAAAGAACAGCAGTGAGTTGTTTTCTTTTCAAAAACATTGCTCTGATTGGCCCATAGAGATGTGACAGACAGAACGTTCATCCAATCACCCTCCAAGTTTTTTTCCAAAGGATCTGCCCTTTCCCAAACGCTGTCTGTCTAAGGTTTTCCAGATGGATGTGTGAAACACATCCATCTGCCGAGTCAGGTTAGCAAAAATATGCATATGCTTATATGCATAAACATATAAGAAAGTTCAATTTCTGTTAAAGGGGACATATTTTACCCTTTAAAGACAAGTTTGTTTTGCTTTCAGAGGTCCCCAAAAGATGCCTGTGAAGTGTTTTTTGCAAAAAAAAAACTAAAACAAAAACAAAAAAACAGTAGCGATTAAATGTTATGCCCTCCCAAAAAACACAATCCGTCAGGTTAATGTTTTTGAAGCCATCTAAAAGAATAAAACACTTCTGCAACACCTCCTTGCGCTGCACGCCGCAAGGATCGATGCTTCAGCCAATAAGGAGGCTAGTACTCGCAGCCAATCACGTGTCAGGATGGAGGGAGCATTCCCATTGGCCGCTATAGTAGGTGCGCTTGGAGAAGTTGATACAATGGCGGAGTTACCAGCGGTGATCTGTATAGAATTTGTTCATGCTGATGTGACGCCCACTAATGTGTGGTCACATGTGGGGTATAATTTTTTAAAATTTTTCCTTAATTTTTCTTCTGTCAAATTATTATTTAAAGCACAGTTAATAGTTTTTTTTTGGACTATGAATACAAATCTGTATGCACCTCCAGACCAGTAGGGGCAGTATGGGACGGGCTCGGCTTCTGCAGAGTGTGAATACAGTAGAGCCGCCATCTTGCCTCCATTGTATCCACAGCAACGAAACAACTAAAGCCACGTCTCTGCCTCTCTTCTTTGTTATACCATTTTACAGGTTTGTAAAGTACAAAACAAGTTGAAGTGACAGCGTTTCATTCACTAATACAATGTGTCGGGTTATAAACATGTAGATTGGGTCGTAATGTTAACAGGAAAAGCCGTTATGCCAAGTGAAAGAGTGTACAGTGTTACCAGCTAGCGCTAAGGTGGGAATGCTAACAAGCTAGCGGTTGCTACAACATTAGTTTCAAGCTCTGTTTTGGCTTATGTGTTTTGCTTGAGTTTAATGTTAGTTTCAGTGTTACTTGTATGCTTGTATGCTTTTCCTGAGCAGTGCTGTTTTTGTGTCTGTGATAAAGATGCACTTTAGTAGTTAGGATCGTTTACAAATCATACAGAGACACACCTGAACACACACCACACATACCTGCGCACACACCACACGCACGCGCACACGTGCACACGCACATACTCGCGCGCACGCGCATATCCATTCCATTTTCCTGAATAAGTTGTGTTTAATGTTTTCCCCAGTGCTTATTGAACTTAACCAGCAGGGTTTAAATAAGAAAGGTTTTCTAAAACAAAGGAAATGTTAGTTGATAAAGTGCTTAAGTGCATAGTAAAAGGTGACATTAAAAGACATTTTTCTGTGAAGTTGATGTGAAATAATAGTTAAGGTGAAGTTGTATATTTACAGAAACGTGAGAAAACTATTTCTACATTTATGTCAAATGGACATTCGTCATACAGCATAGTAATGCAAATAAATAAGTTTATGGAAGAAAATGTGTTAAATAAAGTATTGTATCCACAGCAACGAAACAACTAAAGCCACGTCTCTGCCTCTCTTCTTTGTTATACCGTTTTACAGTGTCACCCAGGATCAGAGACAGAATTAAACATTATTAACTGTATACATGGTCTTTGCCCTGGGACCTGTAACAGTTTCTTGGGGGCTCGTCCGGGATCGACGCCATCATGGAGTGTCAGTCCAGTGATCATTGAACCTGCGGACCACCTGTACAGACATCAGAGCAGAGGGGTCACGGCAGTCCAGAACGTCTGTCTACAGCCAGAGCGAGGGGCTCAGCGTGTCCAGCGGTCTAGAGCGTCTGTCTACAGTCAGAGTGAGGGGCTCAGCGGGTCCAGCAGTCCGGTGCGTCTGCCCAAAGACAACGTCAGCGTGTCCAGCGGTCCACAATCTGTCGGCAGCCACGGAGAGGAGCTCAACGTTTCCAGGACGTCAGGTCGGCCCAGCACATCTACAGTCAGCGAAAGACTCACCGTCTCCAGAACATCGTCTTCTGCGCATCTAAAAGGGGTGAACCATGACAACCAGTGCAAGGAAGGACTTGGTCCGGTCCATCAAGAAGGGTCTGCTATGCCTTTCCGCAGATCAGATCTTTGAGGTTGCAGGACTCGTCTCAGCATCACGCCAAGGAGAACCAGCTAAGTGGGACAATCGTGATGAAGATGAATGCTTTGACTATGTCTGTTCTCACATGTCCTCCACATCCTTAGTTAAGTTAGAGGATGAGGGGATGGCGCAGTTACTCAATTTGAAAGATATAATTGATGAGGCGATAAAATACCAGTCCGAGCGGGTTGAAACAGCAGTGGAAAGGGCAGGTGCTGTGGCTCATCCACAACCAAATTTAACAGCTAAAACCACAAGCAGTATTGATACCCAAGTTGAGGCTAGCCCTTCAACTCATGATATGAATCACAACGGGGCAGCTTCTGAGTTGCATCTTAATGGTGGCCATAGTATCTTACCCCCTTCACCTGCTGGTGATCATGCTGATTCTAATCAGTCGGTCCACTCAATGGCTGAACAGTTACCTTCTCATAAGGGTGAGAGTCTAGTGACTCTTAGAGACCTTGCTCTGTTTAACAGAAAAGAGTTTAAAGTGCACGGTGGTCAGATTGGTGACAGCTCAGCAGACATTAGCTACAGTAACATCTGCAAACAGATAGATGAGGGGTTAAAAGAACAACACACAGAGCGTGAAGTAATTCGAGCTGTTATGCGGGTCATAAAGCCAGGTCACTTTAAAGATATGTTGATCAGTAAAGATGAGATGACAGTAACAGAGTTAAAGAGTTTCTTACGGTCTCACATGGGGGAGAAGGGCACAGCAGAACTTTTCCAAGAACTGGTTTTAGCCAGACAGCTAGAAACTGAAACACCACAACAGTTCCTATATAGGATGGTGGGGCTGAAGCAGAGGGTCATCTTCACCTCAAGGCAGACAGACACAGACATTAAGTATGAAACACACACTGTACAGAATGCGTTCCTGTGCTCAATTAGACAGGGGCTTAGTGACAAACACGAGGACATCAGGAGGGAGTTAAAGCCGCTTCTCTCCAACCCGTCAGTCACTGATGAAGCTCTACTGAGGCAGGTCAACAAAACCACCAGTGAGGAGAGTGAAAGAAGACAGCGCCTGGGTCGCAACGCACGCACCAAAGCCATTTATGCCCAAAGTGGTGAGGTGAGCTTAGAAAAGCCACGAAACTGTAAAGAGGACTCTCACTGTAGAAGTAAAGATGAAGAAATGCAAAAGCTGACAGCACAAGTACAAGCCCTGACACAAATGGTGGAGTCATTACAGCAGTCAAAGCTGCAGTCTGATACGCAAACTCAGAACCCCCATCAACCATCATGTCACTGTGCCAATACACATACACGACAGCCACCACAGAGAAAGGGGAAACCATATGGTTGTCCTGCCTGCATTGAACAAAAACTGCCAAACTGCCAGCACTGTTTCGCATGCGGTGGAGAGGGGCACCGTGCAGTGGGATGTCTAAAAAGACGGATGCCGGCGGGAAACCAGCAGCGGTCACAGACGAGAGACGACCTGTGACCAGTGACCACACCCAGTCCCAGCCAAATATCAACAGCACAGAGCAAATGTCACACAGGCACCTTACCATTCCCCTTGATCCGCCAGCCAGTAGCAAACCCACATCTGAGAGAGTGGCACAGTTGATTGGGAAGAAGTGTCTACTAAAATGTAATATGAATGGTTATGCTGTTACTGCTCTGTTTGATACAGGTGCCCAAGTCAGCCTGATAGACCGAGCATGGAGACAGAGATACTTACCCCATCAAGAGATCCATCCTTTGACTGAGCTGATGGGTGATTGTGATCTCAGTGTCATGGCAGCCAATGGAGACGCAATCCCCTATGATGGATGGATGGAGGTGATTGTCAGTCTGCCTGGAAATGAGAACCCAAACTACTCGATCAAAGTTCCATTCCTTGTGAGCCGAGTCAACCTGCGGCGCCCACTACTAGGCTTTAATGTCATCCAAGAGATCATCTTAAGCCAAGGAGATGAAACTGAAGCTCTTCCTGTCATATGCAACCTCCTTAAAGGGGCCATGCAGATCGATACTGACCAAGCTGAAGCAGTGGTAAACTTCATCCAGACAGAGAAAAAGACTGACAAGTATGAACAAGTGCCAGCGAAGGTAGGCTGTCATGACATTGTTGTTCACCCAGGTAAGATGGCCCACCTAAAGTTCCCAGTACCTACCAGTTTCACCCATTCCCTCGCCCTCTTTGAAATCCACCCTGAAAATCCGCAGCTTGAGCAGTTAGATATGGGTGACTGTCTGGTTAAAGTGCATCACACAGAGAGACCATATGTTGAAATTCCTGTGGCAAACCCCACCCAGCGCGATGTGGTTCTAGCCAGATGCACAGCTCTGGGCAGCATCCAACCGATCGACAAAGTTATTGAAACAGACCAAGTGGACAGTGTTCAAGTGAATGAAGTGGGCACACCCTCCTTCACCACAGCACCATTGTGGCATCCACCAGTTGACATCGGCCATCTGCGTGCAGAGGAGCAGGCAGTAGTGAGACAGCTACTTTATGAAGAGTCTAATGCATTCGCCCGTGACAATGACGATATTGGCTGTATTCCCAACCTTCAAATGACCATCACCATGAAGGATGACATCCCTGTGCAACGGTCATATGCAGCCATACCTAAGCCACTCTACAAAGAGGTTAAAGAATACATCCAAGACCTGCTGGCCAAAAAGTGGATTGTAAAATCAAAGTCACCTTATGCCGCTCCAGTGGTGTGTGTGCGCAAAAAGGATGGAACATTAAGGCTTTGCGTGGATTATCGTCTCCTCAACCACAAAACAGTCCCCGACAGACACCCACTCCCACGAATCCAAGACCTGATAGATACACTGGGAGGATACAGCTGGTTCTCTATCTTGGACCAGGGTAAAGCGTATCACCAGGGGTACATTGCAGAGGGATCCAGACACCTGACAGCGTTCATCACCCCCTGGGGCCTCTATGAGTGGGTCCGCATCCCCTTTGGCCTCTCAAATGCCCCGGCTGCGTTCCAGAGGTGTATGGAGGAGGTGTTGGACTCCCTACGAGATGAATGCTGCATCCCTTACCTGGATGATATCCTGTGTTATGCAAAATCCTTTGAGGACCATGTGGAAAGCTTGAGACAGGTCCTGAGGGCCCTCCAGCAGCATGGCATCAAACTCCGGCCCACTAAGTGTGAGTTATTCAAGAGAGAGGTGCGGTATGTTGGGAGGCTTGTTTCAGCCGAAGGGGTGAGGATCGATCCCAAAGATCTTGCAGCCGTCCAAGCATTGAGAGAGAGAACTCCAAGCACTGCAGGTGATGTCCGTAAGCTGGTGGGATTCTTATCCTATTACAGGGCATTCGTGCAGGACTTCGCTAGAATCGCAAAGCCATTATATGACCTTTTGCAAGTGAAGGGAAGCCAGGCCACACAACTGCCACTCAAGTCAGGGAAGGGGAAGGGAGGCCAGTTGTCTTCCAGAGCTCCCATACAGTGGACATCAGAACATCAAGGAGTCCTTGACCATCTGATAAACATCTTGTCTAGCCCACCTGTGCTAGCTTACCCCAACTTCAACCTGCCGTTTGTGTTACACACTGACGCATCAGCCAAAGGCCTCGGTGCAGTGCTATATCAGCGTCAGGATGGGAAGTTGAGGGTTGTTGCCTATGGGTCAAGAACACTGTCTGCTGCCGAGAAGAACTATCACATGCATTCAGGGAAGCTCGAATTTCTGGCATTAAAATGGGCAGTGTGTGAGAAATTTCGGGACTACCTCTTCTATGCTCCCCATTTCACTGTCTATACAGACAACAACCCTCTGACCTACGTGATGAGCACTGCGAAGCTGAATGCCGTAGGCCACCGATGGGTCGGGGAGTTATCTGACTTCCGATTCGAGATCCGGTACAGGCCAGGGAAAGTTAACATTGATGCCGACACCCTCTCTAGACTGCCACTTGACATGACTGAATATGTAGCTGCCTGCACAGAAGAACTGTCAGAGGAGACAGTTAAAGCAACGTGGGATGGTAGTCAAGTAGCAAAGGAAAAGGATGTGGCCTATGTTGCGGTGTTGGACATGTCCCAAGGAACAGGTCTGCACACACCAGGCTCCCAGTCAACCATCAGCCATGAAGACCTCAAAAAGGCACAGAGAGAGGACACAACTATCAATGAAGTCATCAAACTAAAGGAAAAGTACACCAACCTAACAAGTCAAATCAGAAGGGGTGCCAGTGGTCCTGTAAAGAGACTCCTCCACGAGTGGGAAAGGCTTCAGCTGGAGAATGGCTTGCTGTGGAGGAAGACACTACAAAGAAGGCAACTGGTTTTACCTGAAAAGTACAGAGCCATTGCCCTGAGACACCTTCATGATGAGATGGGCCATGTGGGAACTGAGAGGGTTGTTAACCTAGCCAGGGACCTATTCTACTGGCCCTACATGAAAAAAGACATTGAAACATATGTAACCAGGAGATGCCCATGCATCAAACAAAAGAAACCTGTGTCCCATGTCAGAGCGCCAATGGGGTCTATTATCACCACAGCACCACTTGAGCTCGTGTCAATCGACTATCTACACCTGGAGCCGAGTGTTGGTGGGTTTGAGTACATCTTGGTAGTCGTCGACCACTTTACCCGGTTTGCCCAAGCCTACGCCACTCGTAATAAGTCAGGGAAGACCGCGGCAGAAAAGCTGTTCGATGATTTCATTCCGCACTTTGGATATCCAAAACTGCTCCATCATGACCAGGGTCGTGAATTTGAGAACTGTTTGTTTAAGACCCTGCAACGACTATCAGGAGTTGGGCACTCCAGAACGACACCTTACCATCCTCAGTGTAACCCCTCAGAGAGGTTCAACAGGACCCTTCTGCAGCTACTTCGAACGCTGAAAGACAAAGAAAAACACAGGTGGAAAGAACACTTACCACAAATGGTCCATGCCTACAATTGTACAAGGCACGAAGCCACAGGGTACTCACCTTTCTACCTAATGTATGGTCGCCACCCTTGTCTGCCTGTAGACCTCTTATTTGGACTGGGAACGGAGGAGGAAGTCTCATCTCCAAGGGGGTATGCAGAGAGGTGGGCAGCACGAATGAAGGAAGCCTACAAAGTTGCCTCTGAAAACAGCCGCCAGTCAAGTGCCAGAGGAAAGCAATACTATGATAGGCATGTGAAAGGGGTGACTCTGATGCCAGGTGATCGTGTACTAGTCCGCAATCTTGGTGAGAGGGGAGGCCCGGGAAAATTGAGATCATACTGGGAAGACACAGTGTACCGAGTCAAAGAGCAACTGAACAGTGGTCCTGTGTACAAAAGTGTGCCCAGAAAGAGGAGAAGGCAGAACCCGTACCCTGCACCGCAACCTGTTACACTTAGTAAATGACTTACCTATTGACTTACCTGCACCATCTGAACCTGCGAAGAAAAGAACCTTACCTGAACCGGTTCCGTCGTCATCACTACCTAATGAGAGACAAAGAAGGAAGAGAGACTTCACCAGTCAACACCAGAATGAACTGGCTGCAAACAGTGAGTTATCAGACTCAGATGAGGAAGAGGATGGCGGATACTGGCTCCGAATACCTGTAAGAGAGGAACCTGCCAGTGAACCTCCACGACCCATGCAAGAGTCAGAGAGAGACCCAGGCCATTCCCTCCTGCAAGAGACATTACATGATGCGGCAGAAGGCCCAGCATTTAATCCAGTGCTATCAGATAAGGGGGAAGAGTTAGATGGGTTTGGGTTACAAGAACGAGATAGGTCCACATCTCCTCACTCACCCAGTGATCAGCCAGGTGACATGCCAAGTTCAGTAGCCTTACAGACAGACTGCATTTCACCAGGTCATCACACACATGTTTCACACTCAAGTCAGTCAGTTGCACAGTCAGACCTGCCAGTTGATCACAGTGCTACAGTCAGGAAATCCACACGCAACACAAAACCTGCTCTGAGGTTAACTTATGAGTCTCTAGGTGAACCTTCTTACCAGCCACGAGGTAGAGTTAACGTTATTAGTGCCTATGGAGTACCACATATGGCTGTATGGGGAATGCAGCTGCAGCACATCCCATATCACTCAGCCTATCACACAATGCCTTACCAGTGGTTACCCTATGCTTCTTTTGTGCCTTATGGTACCTCTACACGGGTATATTGAGGAGTTACAGGTGTGTAACTCAGCCTACTTTACAATGCCAGGAGTCATTCTTTAATTTGTTGGGGAGTGTGTGACGCCCACTAATGTGTGGTCACATGTGGGGTATAATTTTTAAAAATTTTTCCTTAATTTTTCTTCTGTCAAATTATTATTTAAAGCACAGTTAATAGTTTTTTTTTGGACTATGAATACAAATCTGTATGCACCTCCAGACCAGTAGGGGCAGTATGGGACGGGCTCGGCTTCTGCAGAGTGTGAATACAGTAGAGCCGCCATCTTGCCTCCATTGTATCCACAGCAACGAAACAACTAAAGCCACGTCTCTGCCTCTCTTCTTTGTTATACTGTTTTACAGGTTTGTAAAGTACAAAACAAGTTGAAGTGACAGCATTTCATTCACTAATACAATGTGTCGGGTTATAAACATGTAGATTGGGTCGTAATGTTAACAGGAAAAGCCGTTATGCCAAGTGAAAGAGTGTACAGTGTTACCAGCTAGCGCTAAGGTGGGAATGCTAACAAGCTAGCGGTTGCTACAACATTAGTTTCAAGCTCTGTTTTGGCTTATGTGTTTTGCTTGAGTTTAATGTTAGTTTCAGTGTTACTTGTATGCTTGTATGCTTTTCCTGAGCAGTGCTGTTTTTGTGTCTGTGATAAAGATGCACTTTAGTAGTTAGGATCGTTTACAAATCATACAGAGACACACCTGAACACACACCACACATACCTGCGCACACACCACACGCACGCGCACACGTGCACACGCACATACTCGCGCGCACGCGCATATCCATTCCATTTTCCTGAATAAGTTGTGTTTAATGTTTTCCCCAGTGCTTATTGAACTTAACCAGCAGGGTTTAAATAAGAAAGGTTTTCTAAAACAAAGGAAATGTTAGTTGATAAAGTGCTTAAGTGCATAGTAAAAGGTGACATTAAAAGACATTTTTCTGTGAAGTTGATGTGAAATAATAGTTAAGGTGAAGTTGTATATTTACAGAAACGTGAGAAAACTATTTCTACATTTATGTCAAATGGACATTCGTCATACAGCATAGTAATGCAAATAAATAAGTTTATGGAAGAAAATGTGTTAAATAAAGTATTGTATCCACAGCAACGAAACAACTAAAGCCACGTCTCTGCCTCTCTTCTTTGTTATACCGTTTTACAGTGTCACCCAGGATCAGAGACAGAATTAAACATTATTAACTGTATACATGGTTTTTGCCCTGGGACCTGTAACACTGAGACAAAGTGTTTTCTAACCTGTAATTCAACCGTTGACTTCAGTGGAAAAGCTGAGCAAAAATCACTCCGCGAGAGCTTTGCCACCGTTAGAATTCGATTCAGTGGACTCTCACATTCGCGAGAAGGTATGTGAGAAGAGGGGCGGAGCTACAGAGACCAAACACAGAGAAGAACAGGAAGGGAAGGGAGTGGAGTTGATTCTACACGGTTCTCATTGAATGTTAAATATTCAAGCTTTAAGGACCTGACTGGGATTTGAACAATCAATCTCCCTGACTAAAGTCAGCACGGTGACCCACTGAGCTATCCAGCATCTCAACTGGGGATTGAGAGGCTGTTCAGGTGACCTGGGTGGAACTTCGTTCAAGCAGGGAGGGCCAACACAACCTGGGGGCGGGGCTAACTCCCCTGATGACATCATTGGAGAAAAATCTGAGAACGGCTTGTTTCAGCACACATTTTTTGAAAGGTGGAGAAAGAAAGGGGGAGAGGGAATGGATTTTTTTGGTACTTGAGGAGACTGTGGGCAGGCCAGGGCCACATATTTTTGTTAGAAAACCCTGAAAAAGTGATTCCTGCATAATATGTGACCTTTAAAGAAACATAAAAAGCAGAGAAATAACAGAATATGGTTTGAAATAAGGCCTGATTCATGACTCCTGATAGCATCTATAAGTCATTGTATTTCTTAATTTCTTTAGGGTGCTGTCGTTATCACACTATCAACTACTTTAGCAGCTTCCTGTCATGTCACCTTCACTCATGTCAGATCTTTCCTTTTGTAAGACCTAAGGTAATCGTGACTTTTGTCATTTTTAAACTTTTTAAGTAATATTTTGTGCTATGAATTGAATTTTTGTATTACCAATGAGGACATAGTAACACTGTGTCTCTGCATTGGCTTTTCATGGAGATCTCTTTGGTTATATTCCTTCCCTTCCTTGTTTTAAACAAATATTTGTGTTACACTAGATATCAGATTCATGCATTTACATTCATGTGATGTTTGCATGCATGAATTCTATTCACAAAGCAACAAAAGACAGCAAAGCCTCTGTGAGTGTGTGTTAGTGAAGCCAGCAGTCTGACAGCATGAATTGGATTGTGTGTCTGCTGTATATTGAGAGGGTCGTCTGTGAGGGTCCTTCAGAGTGCTGTGGCAGGACGCCATGTCTGTGGCTCTGGAGAGCTCTCAAAAAGATCCAGCAATGTCAGCCTGACATTCTCCCCCTCTTACTCTTTGTTCTCCTCTCTCTCTCTCCTCCTTCTCTTTCTCTCTCCACTATTTCTGCCGTCTCGCTCTCTTACTGTTTTGCTCTTTCTCTCTATTCTAGTTGGCTCTAATTCACCCTTATTCTCCCGTAACCCCCCTCCTTTCTCTGTTGCTCCATCTGCAGAAAGAGTGGAGGGGAGGGGGCCACCTCAGAGCAGCAATACACTGATAATTGCTTTCTGGTCACTGTGACATGACGAGGGCCACCAGGGTAAAAAAAAACACACAATCACAATCAAAAATTTGCACAAACACACACAAATCCAAACTCAAAAACCTTTAACAGACACACACACTGACACTGAAGTGCACACGGCAGCAGACATGTCCAAACAGAAATAATTACTTGATGGCTCAGAAGGATGATAAAAGCAAACCAGCCTGTCTGACTATCTCCACAGAGCTTCTATTAGTTTCTACAGGCTGTAAATATAACAAAATTACTGGCAGCCAGTCACCAGGGTACTGCACCTTTTGACAGTTTTGATACTGAATACTGGAGTCAGTCAAAGATGTCGTCGAGTTGCACTGCTTTACAAACAGTTGAACTGTGCTGCTTGCAAAAATGTGGCCACTGAAGGTGTGGAAACCACTCCAGGAAGCTGCACAAATGCTCTGACTAATGCCACAGGTGTGTTCTGATGGCACCCATATCCAAACCAGACTATAAACCAGACTTACTTGGAGTCACCTGGAGACAAAGAATTACAGCGTGAGGGAAAATAAGCAAACACATACTGTGGCTGTAAAAGTCCCATCATTAATCTTGTGCAGCAGCAGGGTGGCTGTTGAAAAGTTTGGGAGGTCTCCCAAACGGCTGACCCAAAGTTTCTATTTTTCCACGTCTGATGTCAGGATCTGCTGTCTGATTGGTCCTCAAACGACTGTCCTGAGAGCCAGTCAGGCCGGGTGCAGTGATCAGCACAGAGCGCCTTGCTGCCTGTGAGCATGAGCCATATACATTCATTATTGAGGAGCAGACAAACATGGACTACAACTGGGACTGGTCTTTATTTTAGCTGAAATCTGATTGGCTCATATGAGCTCATATTGACTGAAAGCGTCTACAGGTGTCTGGAGTCGTTAAAGTTAAACTACTGAAAATGGAGAAGAAAATCTAAAGGGTTACTATGGGTACAGTGTTGGCACACGATGCAGCTAAATGTGTGAAAATGTCCGGGACAGGCCGCCGATGATGAGGCTGGAGCAGCAGAGCAGGAAGAGACCGTCAGGTAAAGGTGTAAGGACTAGAGCTGGCCTGGCAGCCATAATGCCAAATTACATACAGGATATATGGACAAAAGTATTCAGCCACCTGTCCAGCCTCCACTCTTCTTGAAAGACTTGCCACACAACCTTGGAGTGTTTCTGTGGGAGTTTGTGCCCATTCAGTCTTTAGAGCTGTGGTTCTCAACTGATGGATGTGGACCCAAAAGTGGGTCACGGAGCTGTTTTTAGTTTGCCAAAGGTCATTTTCCCACCTGATAGTCTGGGGAACTTGGTCCGTTTTGGAGCAGAAATTGCAGTGTTGTTGTTAAACCATAGGACTGTGGCGCTGTCTTCCAAACAAAGAGCAACGACGAAGAAAAGGCGACATAGAAGAAGACGACACCGGGAATCCATCTCCTTCTGCCTGTCTTTTTCCCCACATAAACAATGAAAAAATGTATACTGTCTTTGGATTTCTGCTTTTTTGCGGAGGCTTTAAAAGCAGTCAGTGAAGTAGCGAGTGGTCCAGCATGTTGTTCTTAAAATTAGATGAATGAATCAGTACCGATGTAAAAGGCAAGCCAACAAGCGAGCAAGAGACTACGACGTTTTGCTATGGCTACACAAACGGTGAGTGAGGTACTGACATGTATTTGAGTGTATTAAATCACAAATATATATATCTGTAAATAATTACGTTTTGGGCCACCCTTGGTTCACAAGTTGGTCCGCTTTGCTTTCACACCTCAAACGAACTGCCCCAGGGTTCGTTTTGAAGTGGACCAAGACCCCCTGTTTTCAAGTGGACCAGAGTCTGCTTGTTTGGTCTGCACCAGAGTTGGTGAGAGCTTTCACACCACTCCAAATGAACCAGACTATCCAGGAAAAGGGACCAGAGTTTGTTTAAAGCTGACCAAACAGTTCTGGTGTGAATGTGGTGATTGCACTTTGTTTTGGATTTATTTTGGTAATTTCCGGTGGACTACTTCCTGTTTGGTGTGCTTTTTGTTCTCTTCACAGAGATTGGCTGTTCACTAGCGCTGGCTTCCCTGGCACCCACGCACTTGCACCTTGCACTTGCACTCTTGAGCTCTGCACTGAGCTCTCTCCAGCACCAGAGTATTCCCGCTCCGATGTGGTATCTTGGCTCTCTAGTGACTGTTAAACTCTATTTGAAGAATTTTGATGCTCACCTGTGACTTGTGTCTAACCCTGCTCTCTCCTCACCTTTTCCAGTGCCTCCACGTGCCGTCAGTGCTCTGCCCAATCTCTGCCACGCTGCCACACTCTCTAACTGGACTCTCTCACACCCTCACGTCTCCCTAGATTCCTCTCACACCTTTGGACCTCAGGTTCCCCCCTCCCTACTCCTGTGTTTCCCCCAATAAAACCTTTAAAACGGCTTCATCTGTCTCCTGCTCTGCTCCTGGGTTCATACTCAACAAAAGTCAAAACTAAATCATCACAGTGAATGCACCATAAGGGTCTTATAAGTGAATTTGGTCCATTGTTTAAGCTATCCCACAACAGTTATCCCACAGTTTTCTCTGTGAATTTATCTAAACTCATGGGAGTGTTTCCTCAATGATTTTTAAGGAAATTTTCCCAAGGAATTTCAGAGTTTTACTAGATTTTTTGGGACATTTTCCTCAGAAACTTTTGGTACTCTTATCTGGGACTTCTCCTCTTGATTTAAGGGACTTTCAGAACTTTCCCAGAATCTATAAGCAATATTAGTATAGCATAATATAAGTATTAGCATAGCAATTGCATAGCATATCAGTAGTTTAGTATAGTACAGTAAAGCAATATCAAGTTGTATTTCAGGAATTTTCAAAGGAAGCATTTGGGAAGAACCTGGAAGAATTTTCAGATAAAGTCTCATGGATTTTGTCTGTTTTTTTTCAGAGAAACTTTCAGATATTTTCTAGAATACTTTTCAGGATTTTTCAAAATCGATTTATATGTCTTATTTTTTTCAGTCTCTTTTTTACTTCACATTTCTGCCTGGGTTTCAATCAACAAACTTTTTTAGGATAAATACAAATGATTGGCCAATATCAGAAATTTGGGGTCAGGTTATGTTATTAAGGAACCTGTGGTTAGTCTCAAGGCCAGACCAGTTGAGAACCGCTGCTGTAGAGCATTCATGAGGTCAGACGCTGATGTTGCACATGAAGGCCTGGGACACAACATCTGTTCCAGTTCATCCCAAAGGTGCTGGATGGGGAGGTCAGGGCTCTATGTGGACCAGTCAAGATCTTCAACACCAAACTCATCAAACCATGTCTTTACAGTCCTTGCTTAGTGCACTGGGACACAGTTGTGTTAGGATAGAAAGGCACTTTCCCAAACTGTTACCACAAATTTGGAAGTACAGCATTGTCCAGAATGTGTTGGTATGCTGAAGCATCAAGATTGGCCTCCACTAGAGATAAGAGGCTGAGCCCAATGCAGTCAGGCAGGTAACGTTTTCCCAGCAAACACAGACTCACCCATCTGACTGCCACACAGAGAAGCCTGATTCATCACTCCACAGAACACGTCATCACTCCTCTGCTCCACAATCCAGTGTCAATGTGTTTTACGCCTCTCCTTCTGACAGGTGGCATTGGACTTGGTGATCCTCTTTGTGGCTGAGTTGCTGTTGTTCCTAAATGCTTCCACTTTCTAATAATATCATCCACAGTTGACTGTGAAGTATCCATCAGGGATTCAATTTTAGAAACTGTCTTATTGCAAAGGTGGCATCCATCACAGCATGGGTGTGGGGTGGGGGTAGTGGGGGGCGGTGGGGGTACTGATTACCCAGGCCCACAGCAGGAGGGTCCCTTGAGAAGCCTGCAATGAAAAGTGTGTTTTTATTCTTTTTCTCTGTGTCATTATTGAATCAAAAGCAACTAAATGAATCAGTTAACAGAAGTGTTGTAGTCCAGCGCTGCAAAAAAATGCACGTAAATTTAATTTAACCACAATAAAAATATTGCTCATAAATGTGGAAATTACAGCGCAAAATTACATTTAAATGCAGATTTATGTGTAAAAATGATACAATATTTGTTACTTGGCTAGTGGTTAAGGGGGGCCCTGCGTAATATTCTTTCTGGGGGCCCAAAATCCCTAGCTACGCCCCTGCATCACAGTACCACTCGTGACGTCACTGAGCTCTTCAGAACGACCCATTAAGGATCAAAATGTTTGAAAATGGAGGTTGCATGTCCAGGTGCTTGATTTGAAACACCTCTGGCAACTGGTCTGGTTGAAACACCTGTAATCTATTATTGGGAATTATTTGGAGTGGCCAAATACTTTTGTCCATATAGTGTGATTAAGAATTCTTTATATAAGTGCTGTGAGAATGTATTTGCCTGATTTCTATTTTTTTTTTTTTTTTTGCATATTTGTGATACTTAAATGTGAAAGATAACCTGAGTAAATACAAGTTTTTTAATTGATTACATTTGTTTAGGGGAAACAGCCAAAAGCAAAGGTTTAAACAGAATTATCCAACATTACAGGATTTTTTTTGGCCTCATATTTATGAAAAAGAAATTAAGACATGTGAGAAATACAGTGTAAACAACTGGTCAGAAATTTTCCCTAAAACTGCTAATCTTCTACAGACAGAGACTACAAATCAACTCGTTACAGCAGGATTATTTTGGTGCATTTGTACAATAAATTGGTCCAACTATGAGCCCCCCAGGCGCCTCTTGTTACCCTGGGGTTTATCCAGCGTAAAGGGAGGTAAGTGTAAGAGCAATAATCTACAACAGCCTGTGACACTATAGGGTCCTGTAGAGCTACCTTTACATCCCCCTATTAAACACATACTCACACAGCTGCAGCCTGGAATTCTTACGAGAGCCGACAGAACCATAATATATCACATTTTTAGGTGGTAAGGTGCCACAAACATTTTTGGGTGTCTGCCTAGTTTATTATGTGTCATAAAAGCACAACTTCTGAACCGCAGCATAAAAATACATAGAAGTATGCTGGAGAGACCGGAGCAGTAGAGATATTACAAGAATATTTCCACTTCACTAGAGGACCAGAGACTTGCTGATTGACCATTCAGCGACTAAAATAAAGTGGTGCTTGTACATTAAACTTTAGACCTTACCCTAACTGAGCATGCTGTCTGGTGCAGTAAGATTCGGGGCGTGTCCGTCTGCATTTTGCTATTTACAGAGCTCTAAAAATCTGGGCACACAGCCATGCACGGAGCACAACGAGGATAAATTAAGTGTCTTTATTAAACATAGGTGTGTTCTGGGAGTAACATCACTCAAACCAATCAGAGTGTCATCTCTCATTCCCTTTAAAAAGCAGACGCACCTGCAGGCTGGTGCATTGGTATTTACATGACACACATCAGTGTTTATTCTTTATTAGACTGAACTCCAGCCAACTCTTTAAACTTCCCTCTTTCATTGCGCCTTTGAACACGCAGAGCACACACAGACCTCTGTATCAAGCTTTCCTACAACATCAGAAACAGTCAAAAATGCGGGTAAAGTTTGCAGCATTGGGCACAAAAGTGTAACTTCATCAATCCCCAAATGTGCTGTAGGATCTATGTTGGTTTATCTTCTGTGAGCTCAACATCAAATAATGCCGGCAAACTTTTATCTACTTAAAGGGATATTCCAGTATTTTTTAAGTTGGGATGTTTAAAGGCGTCCACAAATTCAGCAGCATGATTCTTTTATCTGCTGTTTTTGTCACATGACAGAATGAAAACAAAGCTACTTTTTGCATTGCAATCACTTAGTGTGGAAAGAGGGATTTCTAAGCTTTCTCTTCATTTTTGTGTGATGTTAATAGGCCAAGTAAAACAGGAAATATCATCGTTTGAATTTGATACAAATTAAATTTTACACATAGGGGACTGTGGACCATACTGCACATAATGGGCAGTGGTACTGCTCCATTATTTCAGCATTTTGGAATTTCTTTAAAAAAAAAAAAAAAAAAAAAAAAAAAAGACAAAATACTGTTTTAAATAATTTTCAAAAATCAATTTTTGAGGTTTGAGATTTTTGGAAACTAAGTTAAACTTAAAATATGTAGTTTTCCTTGTAGTTTTCCAAACATGAGCGTGGCATGCATTTTCTGATTGGTTTGTATTGTCAAAAGAAAAGTATTAACAAAATGGCAAAACGGCCAGTGGACCTCTAAAGTTAAGGTACTGGATGATAATAGGGCCATTAGCAGGGTTGCCAGGTCTGTGTGACAAAACCAGCCCAATGGCCGATAAAACTAGCTCAAAACCAGCCCAATGGCCGATAAATCTAGCTCAAAACCAGCCCAATGACCGATAAAGCTAGCCCAAAACCAGCCCAATGACCGATAAAGCTAGCCCAAAACCAGCCCAATGACCGATAAAACTAGCTCAAAACCAGCCCAATGGCCGATAAAACTAGCTCAAAACCAGCCCAATGGCCAATAAAACTAGCCCAAAACCAGCCCAATGGCCGATAAAACTAGCCCAAAACCAGCCCAATGACCGATAAAGCTAGCCCAAAACCAAGCCTAATGCTGAAATTCAAAATAATACAGTTAAAACCTCTGCCATACTGCATATATTGCTTGAGACATTCTGCTTTTCTGTGGGTGGCGTGTATGTCTGTGTGCTATGTTCCATGTTTTCCTGCCTCTCTGCAGGTTGTTTTAATTGTACTTGAGTGTAAATAGAGTAGTTTTCTGCTACAGATATTAAATACTCATACACAAGACACAGAGGCAAATGAGAAGCTTTTTAAAGAGCTGATGAATTATGGGTGTCTGGGTAGTTATATTTCATATTTGGACATTTACTGTAGTTCTGTGACTCTGTTAACTTAAAGGGATGTTTCTATATTTTTCCTCTAATTTTTGATACTTTTAGCTAAAGGGGGAATGCATCCAAATGGATAAAACCGACCCTGCCTCACACCTGCAGCTCCCCCTCACAGATCCCTCTGTTCTGCCAATTTGTTGCTTTCATTTTTCTATTTCTGCCCTTTTGACAGTATTTATCATTAGTATGTTTTAGATAAAATAAAACACCCATGTTTGGACAAGTTTTACTCAGTTTTACATTATTTTAAGATGTGATCCGTGTGTGTTTGGCTCGTTGATGATGATGCGCATCATGAACATCATCATCAAGTACAAGTATGGGAGAGCATCGGCAGGAAGTGACTGAAGAAATGTGTTAAAATGAGGGCATTAGAAGCTTCAACACAAGACAACACACCTTTATGATGGTATAACGGACTCATACTGAAGAGACGCTTGGTCAGCGGACTTCCTCTGCGCTCTTTTATGCACGTTCCTCCATCCTGGGCGCACCCGATGGTAATAATATACAAGTTTTCATTTGAATTTGGCATTTAAAGTCTGTCTTCTTTGTGTGGACTTAGATTTATTGATATGACTTGTTGCAGTCTTTAGGCTACTGCTGACAGTTTTCACCTTTATAGAGGATTTCGGGAGGATTTTTTCTTTTTTAAGTAAGCCTTATGAGAGCCACGATTCAAATGCTCGAGGGGGCACGCACTGGAGCACCTATAGTGTGTGTGTGGGGGGGGGCGAGAAGAGGGGAGGTGAAGGAGCAGAGGGGCGCCTAATCAGAGACGTGCCTCTGTTATTGATATCATTTACACATGCACAAACAGCGGTTAAATACAGAAAATGTCGACTCGAAATAATTTTACCCCCATCGCTTTTGCGCCCCTATGCACCGCATATAGTGCATACCCATTTTTTGTGCCACTGACAAGACAAAAAATGGGTCTGCTCAACCTGCGGACAAAAAAATCTACCCGCGGCAGTACGTTAAAAGTAGCCCAACTCCGCAGGAAAACCGCAGACCTGGCAACCCTGGCCATTAGCCTCCAGAGGTTTCAGAGCGCTTTGCTCCTTCAAACAGGACCCGCATGGGGAAGCTAGGCTATACAAAGATGGGTATATCTGCTCTCCATAATTTAGTGAGTTTTAGGGCAAAATGGGACAAAAGAAAACAACGTCGGCTGCTATGTGAATATTTTTGAAGTGTTTTATTTTCACTCAGAAAGCCTCTGTGTTTGGCACTATTTTGCAATGCGAGCTTTGGCTACCAGCTACGTGTTCTTCCGCCTCAGCATTTCTGAACAGCTGTTTTGGTTTGCAGGCTCCATCAGAGAAAACAAGAAGTAACAAAGCTAAAACAACTCTAAAATGAATGATTATGACTCAAGTGATAACGTGCCATTTACAAGCATGGGAAATCTTACTGATATTTTCTGATGCTAGTGCTAAATCAATACTTTTCATACGCTGTTGGCACATAAACTGTGTTTGACTCAATACCTTTGAGAGAAAAAACACGCTAAAAGATGGCTGGAGAATAAAAACGGTCTGGGCATCATTAATGATCTGCAGATATATCTTGAAAAGATGCCAGTAGAACATAAGATAGGAACAGAAAAAACAGTGTAATTTCCTCATTTAGTAACTGCATTGATTGTCTTTTAAACCCTTTTTTTTATCATTTTTTTTTTCTTGCTCGCAGCTAATACCGTTTTGTATCCCAGAATGCATTGTGACTGGGCTGTGACAACCAATGGCAGGCTGATCTACACTTTGTGTGAGTGCACATCTCGTTTGTGACCAAAGTTTGTGATGGGAGTAAATTCACTCATCTAATTTGCATATTCTGACATCACCAAGCGGCCTACACCACCACTGCTTCTACCACGTCTGCCCTTACCTCTGCGGTGTATTTTTATTCCCGCTACCTCCGTCAATATTCATGTTTTGACCACCCCTGCAACCCCCCACCATGTCCCCACCCCAGCCACCTTAAGGAGAAGCAATGTGCTGCTTGTGGACTCTCATGGCGCACAGACATGCTGTGGCTGTTCACAGAAGCACGGCAGTTTCCTTCTCACCGGACAACTGAACGTCGTGTATTGACGACCCCTGAAGCCCCCACCATGTCCCCTCATTGGCATTCGCCAATTACTCCCAGCCCGGCCCCGATGAGGAAAAGCATCAGCTTTGGTATGGGCCGCTTGTGGACTCTCATGGTGCACGGAGTTCGTGTGGCTCCGACGTCTCAGTCTCACCGGATGATTGAACGTCCTCGTCACAGGGGTGAATATTCCACTATTCCTCCCGAAATTGTGAGTATTCTCACTAAAATTCGCTCTTTTTCTCTTTTACACACTGACTACAACCACTTCTACCACTTCCTTGTCTCCTCGACCGGGGATGTGTCTGCAAACTCTCTCTCTCCAAAACTTTAAAGGGAAGACTGCCACATATGCAGCTGGGATTGAAGTTACTCATGTCCGCCATCTCCTGGTGTAAAGTAGTAACAACATTGGGCACCACCTCTGCATCTACAGCCTGTTTAATTCAGCAATATTGCTTGTCGCAATTTTGCGACTTTGACGCTTAAAGCGTTAACAATTTAGGCCCAGTTGTTTCGAACCGCGCCCCGGCAAGATTCCTCCCCATCCCCCTTTCCCCGCTGGCTTGCTTTCACACTAGCAACATCAATTGGTGCCCGGGCCCACTAGGGTATTTACTCACTCTGAAACAGCAGGTTGCAGTATGCACGTAGCTGGTTTACAACCCTGCAAAGGAGGAGAAAGAAGAAGAAGCGACCATGGCAACCACAGGGGTCATGACCTTGTTTTTATTTTGACCCAGCAAAAAGTCCATCCTGCAGCCATGGATGATTTAAAATCACTTTTTAAGATGCCAGCAACTTCGCTTTTTGTATCTGTACATCTACTACAGCTCAGAGGATTAAATGGGCTCGTGCTGCAGATACAGCGGTTTTTGAGGTGACAGGAGACTTTTGTTGCCTTTGCGTCTCCTCTCACTGACTCCAACTTGTGTTCATCTCTAAGGTGAGTCACAACAGACCGTTTATTGGCTGGATTCTGATTATCTGTGGTATTAACACATTTTTTGCAGAAGTTTTCAAACAACTTGTTAAACTGCATTTTATAAAACAGAGAACTCTTCACATACCCAGGTTCTGTCCTTTTGTTCATTAGAAGGGCCTGAACCTGGCCTGAGCGTGTGAAAACCCTTTGGGCCTTCTTGGGTGAGTTGCTCACATGTACAGAGCACACACCTCACATACTCACCTGCGTTTGACTCCATACTGATATGGGCGTTAGCTGGCAATTAAACGGTGCTACCTGTCCATCAACATTATGTGGTTACAGCAAACAGCAGAAGAAAGAAAGGGAGGGCGGAGGGAAACATAAGCAGGTTGCCTAATATGAGCAAGGTTTATGATTAGCTGGAAAACAGAGGGAGGAGACGAGGAAACAACCTTCACAGGTGTGGAATTTTACAGAAAGTAAGACAAAGAGCAGCAGTGAGAGCAGAGAAAGACATAATTAATCTGTTCGTTTAGGGCTCATGTCAGCTGCTGAGTCGTACTACCTGACTGAAAGATGACAGACAGAAGAGTGTGGGAGTTTCCACCTAACACTTTGGAACGAGAGAAGAGAGAGCTGACAGGGAAAATTCAGGTGAAAGGCCAAAACTAGGAGTGACTCAGGGCATATGCATGTGTGAGTGTGAGTGTGTTTATGACCGATCCTTGAACCGCAGCCATCTGCCAACACCCTGGGCCATCCTCAGCCTCTTTGGTATCTATTTCCCTGGAAGCTGACTGTGTGTGTGTGTGCGTGTTGTTGGTGACAACGGCAATATAGGAACATCAAATATGTTCTCACACAACGTAGCCAAGAGTTACCGTTGACATCAGGCCTGTCTAACACACCATCCTCACGGCAGCCTCAGTCTAAGCTTCACCGGATGTTAGTTGGCCTGTCATTTTCACATTTCAAGAATGCTGTGATGTCATCCTTGAAGAAGGTACAGCTGTCGGTGTAAATAAGCAGATATCTCTTAGCAAAACATCCACAAGAAAAGTCATATCTAAATAGAGTTTAAAAAAAAGGACTTCTGCAGAGACGTCTTCAATAAAGCTTGGTAGAGTTAGACGATCACGCTTTTAACCATCCCACGATCAAAGTTGCACTATTGTCACTGATTATTAATGTTTTAATGACGTGCTCTACTCATACAAACTCAACTGTATTGTCTCTAAAAATCTGCCTGTTAAAATTTGGCTGTAAAAAAAATAAATTAGTGGAGTTTTAGTCTGGACCAACTGACCTATGTCAGCTAAGTCTTTCTCTTTATTCATCAGCATTCCTTACACTTTTTTTAAGGACTGAGTTTTCAGTCTGATGTCTTTGATATATTGGTATCAATATCTAACTGTGCAAAGCAGATACTGTAGATATGCCCGTTTCTTTGGTTCTCACTGGTGAATCCATTGTGCAAAGCTCCCATCTGAACCGTTTGGGCCCAGTTAGACAGTGACAGGACCAATCAGCGACGAGGGGCAGTACTTTCAGGTGCAGTGGAATCGTGATGTGAGCAAGTAGCAGCAAGAGGTCGGTGCAATAGTGGTGGAAGAGATTAGCGTGGATGCTGCTAAAGCGCCAGTTTTATCAGAACTTGATGACATTTCTTGGTTAAAAGAAGAACAAAGAACAGCAGTGAGTTGTTTTCTTTACAAAAACAACAAAAGTCGAGTACTGACATGTCTATAGTTGCCATGGTTTGCATTGTTTCTCAGTAGCTGCAAACGCACACCTCAGTCATGGCGACGTCACATGTTTTGTTGCTCTGATTGGCCCGTAGACATTTAACAGAGGGAATGTTCATCCAATCACTCTCCAAGTTTTTTTCAAAGCCTCTGCTCTTTCCCAAACGCTGAGTATTGAAGGTTTTCCAATTAGTTTTGTTTTTTGTCTTTATAGTAGGCCTGTTGATATTGACGTGTTAGTGCTCGTGATTAATCTGGGTAGCTTACCGCGATAAAAAAAAAAAAAAAATGAAGCAGTCTAATCATATGACTAAGTTTGACCACAACTTCCTCCCATAGTCCTCCTGTCTGGATGTTTACATCCCTGGGGTGAAAGGATACAGGTGGGTCAAACACAGCCAGGAGTGATGAGTGAGGAGACAGACCCAGGTCTGCTTCACGGAAAATTTAGAAATGAGAAGCTGCCTACAGGAAGTCTGGATGAAACAAACGCTGTGTGTACATACTGTGGTGATGACCATCTTTACACCGAAGCACAACAAGTCTGAAGTACCAGCTCTGGGTAAAACACATCTTTGCTAATGTTAGCAAAGATGCTAACAACAACACAGGATCAAGCCATGATAGCTGATGTTGCTAATGTTAGCAAAGATGCTGACAACAACACGGGATCAAGCCATGATAGCTAATGTTGCTAATGTTAGCAAAGATGCTAACAACAACACAGGATCAAGCCATGATAGCTAATGTTGCTAATGTTAGCAAAGATGCTAACAACAACACAGGATCAAGCCATGATAGCTAATGTTGCTAATGTTAGCAAAGATGCTAACAACAACACAGGATCAAGCCATGATAGCTAATGTTGCTAATGTTAGCAAAGACACTGACAACAACACAGGATCAAGCCATGATAGCTAATGTTGCTAATGTTAGCAAAGATGCTAACAACAACACAGGATCAAGCCATGATAGCTAATGTTGCTAATGTTAGCAAAGATGCTAACAACAACACAGGATCAAGCCATGATAGCTAATGTTGCTAATGTTAGCAAAGACACTGACAACAACACAGGATCAAGCCATGATAGCTAATGTTGCTAATGTTAGCAAAGATGCTAACAACAACACAGGATCAAGCCATGATAGCTAATGTTGCTAATGTTAGCAAAGATGCTAACAACAACACGGGATCAAGCCATGATAGCTAATGTTGCTAATGTTAGCAAAGATGCTAACAACAACACAGGATCAAGCCATGATAGCTAATGTTGCTAATGTTAGCAAAGACGCTAACAACAACACAGGATCAAGCCATGATAGCTAATGTTGCTAATGTTAGCAATGATGCTAACAACAACATGGGCTCAAGCCATGATAGCTAATGTTGCTAATGTTAGCAAAGACACTCTCAACAACACAGGATCAGGCCATGATAGCTAATGTTGCTAATGTTAGCAAAGACGTTAACAACAACACAGGACCAAGCCATGATAGCTAATGTTGCTAATGTTAGCAAAGACGCTAACAACAACACAGGATCAAGCCATGATAGCTAATGTTGCTAATGTTAGCAAAGACACTCTCAACAACACAGGATCAAGCCATGATAGCTAATGTTGCTAATGTTAGCAAAGATGCTAACAACAACACAGGATCAAGCCATGATAGCTAATGTTGCTAATGTTAGCAAAGATGCTAACAACAACACAGGATCAAGCCATGATAGCTAATGTTGCTAATGTTAGCAAAGATGCTAACAACAACACAGGATCAAGCCATGATAGCTAATGTTGCTAATGTTAGCAAAGACGCTAACAACAACACAGGATCAAGCCATGATAGCTAATGTTGCTAATGTTAGCAAAGACGCTAACAACAACACAGGATCAAGCCATGATAGCTAATGTTGCTAATGTTAGCAAAGATGCTAACAACAACACAGGATCAAGCCATGATAGCTAATGTTGCTAATGTTAGCAAAGATGCTAACAACAACACAGGATCAAGCCATGATAGCTAATGTTGCTAATGTTAGCAAAGATGCTAACAACAACACAGGATCAAGCCATGATAGCTAATGTTGCTAATGTTAGCAAAGATGCTAACAACAACACAGGATCAAGCCATGATAGCTAATGTTGCTAATGTTAGCAAAGATGCTGACAACAACACAGGATCAAACCATAATAGCTAATGTTGCTAATGTTAGCAAAGATGCTGACAACAACACAGGATCAAACCATGATAGCTAATGTTGCTAATGTTAGCAAAGATGCTGACAACAACACAGGATCAAGCCATGATAGCTAATGTTGCTAATGTTAGCAATACAACACAAGAACTTTATTTTATCCCTGAAGGGAAATTCAGTCGTCTGGGAGTCTCATCTGTTTACTGTAGAATTATAAAGTCTAATTGCTGATGGTATGAAAGATTTCCTAAATCTTTCTGTCCTGCAGCGCAGGGATAGGAGCCGTCCACCACTGTTGTTTCTTTGCTCACTGAGGGAGATATGAAGTGGATGATCCATGTTTCTCAGAATGGCCTCCACCTTGCTCAGTGTGCGTCTCTCCTCCTCATCCTCTAATGATTTCAATTTGATTCCAACCACAGAACCAGCTTTTTTCACCAGTTTGTTCAGACGCCTTGCATCCTTGTGTTTTACACCGCTTCCCCAGCAGACTGCAGCATAAAACAGAACACTTGCCACCACAGACTGATAAAACATCTGCAGCATCTTACTGCAGATGTCTATTGATCGGAGTCTTCTGAGGCAAAAGAGGCGGCTCTGCCCCTTTTTGTAGATGAAGTCTATGTTTTTAGACCAGTCCAACTTATTATCCAGGTGTACACCTAAATATTTGTATGATGTCACCACCTCCATGTCCATGCCACATGTGTTCACTGGCTGAAGAGGGGGTTTGGATCTGCGGAAATCCAGGATCATTTCCTTTGTCTTTGAGGTGTTGAGTAGGAGGCAGTTTTTGTGACTCCAGTCACTGAAGGCACTGATCAGATCCCTGTATTCGGCTTCATGTCCATTTCTGATACCTGCCATGATAGCAGTGTCATCAGAGTATTTCTGGATGTGGCAGGACTCAGTGCTGTATTTGAAGTCTGATGTATACAGTGTGAACAGGAATGGAGCCAGGACTGTTCCTTGTGGAGCCCCTGTACTGCTCATTAATGTCCCAGAAACACAGTTCCCCAGCCTGACAAACTGTGGCCTTCCTGTCAGGTAATCTGTGATCCAAGAAACAGAGTTAAATGCATTTGAAAAATCAAAGAACATGATTCTCACATAAACTCCAGGTTCCTCCAGATGAGACAGGGCACGGTGAAGCATGAAGAGGATGGCATCATCCACTCCAACGTGTTCTTTGTATGCAAACTGCAGGGAATCGAGTTTGTCTTTGACCTCAAGCCTCAGTAGGTGTAGAATCAGCCGCTCCAGAGTTTTCATGATGTGTGAGGTAAGGGCAATAGGTCTGTGGTCATTTAGTTCAACCGGACATTTGATTTTTGGTACTGGTACAATACAGGATGTTTTCCATAGAGCAGGCACCCGCCCCAGCTGTGGACTCAGGTTGAAGATCCTGTGGAGAGGTTGACACAGTCGTGCAGCACAGTCTTTAAGCAGCCTTGGACACACACCATCTGGGCCAGCTGCCTTCTCAGAGCAAAGTCTCCCAAGCTCCAGCCTCACCCCTGTCTCTGTGACAGAGAAGGGCTATAGTGGGGATTTCCATATGTTGTAGAGAAGAAGGAGGAGCAGCAGTGGAAGTAGGTGTGTCCACAGTGTCAAATCTGTTGAAGAACAGGTTGAGTTCATCAGCTCTTTCCACATCACTCACTATTGGCTCCCTTTTCTTTTTATTATGTCCAGAGATGGTACCGATTCCCCTCCACACATCACCGATGTTGCTGTGTTGAAAATTCCTCTCTATCTTCTTTTTGTATTCCAGCTTTGCCATCTTCAGTCTCCTCTTCAACTCATGTTGCACTTCTTTGAGCCGTTCTTTGTCACCGTCTCTAAAAGCTTTTATTTTCTGGTTGAGGATTGCCTTTATGTCGCTTGTGATCCAGGGTTTATTATTGGGGAAACAGCGAATAGTCTTTGCAGGTATGACTGTGTCTCTACAGAAGTTACACCTAGATTTGTCCCCAAAACAAGAACATCTAAGCTAACTAATGCTATCACTAACGGGTCGCCAGAGACTGCAGACCATCGACATCGTTGATTACAAGGGGCTTAAAGACATCATCCAGGTTGCCTCTGATGACCCGTACCACAGAACACCAATGAGAACTACTGTCACAAGAATCCGTGAACTGTATGACAGCTAAAAAGGCAACTAAAGTGGAGCAGCTGGCCCGAGCTACATTTATTAGACTGAGGAGAGACCACTGGACATCAGTCAGCTACTTCAGCTACCTCAGGGTAACAGCACACCTGATCATTCACTTTACAGCACAACTGATTTTCTACCTGATGTGTTTGTCTGCTGGGCTCTACTGCAGTTTATGAATATCATTGCTCAGTGAATTAAGACTTACAAACCACAAATAGGATTAAAAACTCTAGTTTGTTTAATATTTCTTCATTTAAACACCATACTTGTTCTAATTTATCTCAAAAATACAAGTAAATAGTAGTATTTTAAATGTTAAGTTATAGATAATACTAATAATAGAAATACATGTTTTAGTAAAAAGCGCTTTCAAAATGCCACGTATAAAGTTAAAATAATGAAAATAGACACTTGATAATAAGAATTTTTTTAAATAAAAAAATTACTAAAACTAAAGAAATGCTGTGATTTTGATTTTTTTTATCAATTAACATCACTATTTTATAGTTATAGTATAATGTTTTAAAAATTTCAGTGATATTACAGCAGCACACATATTCTTAAAGCCCAGCTTGTCCTGGATAAAGGACACTCAGAGCTTGACTGGGCACCACATGGTTGATGTTTTACAAACTTTTTAGGACAAAAAGACAAAATGGGTAAAAATAGATTAGCTCAGAGGGTTAATTTGTAAATATCTGCAAATCAATAATTGGCAAAAATCAAATATTATACTTCTCTACTGGAATAATTCCACATCACATCTTAAAACAGCTGTTGTATTTCACTTTATTACAGAGTTGTGAATTTACCTGAAAAACAGTTTGAGATCTACTCTTGTGTTGTTCATGCCAATAAGGACAGATTTGTACTGAAACTCCTCTAAAGTAACCTTCAGATTGAATATATTTTACTTTACTTGAGTAGAACAGTACTTTCCTTTAACTGAGGTCAGTTTTAACCAGAATATCTGTACTTTTAGTTGAGTACAATAGTTGCATCTTTTTCCATCCCTGCTGATAATGGAGAAAAACTTTAAAGAGTGAAAACAACTAAGGCAAAACTAAAAGCCATTTTAATCTGCAGACTGAGACCAAATCTAAATAGCTGCCATATTAAACAGTTTCAAAGAGAGACAGCTTCATGACAGAAAACTCAGACTTCAGGCCCAACAGACCAGGCGTACCCCCCCTCCCCATGGGCTACCTGTGCCACACAATGGCTTCTTGTGAATGGAGACCCACAACACCAGAGGAGTCAGAGTTAGAGGAAACACAGAAACACAACAGAAAGGCAGAGAACTCATTAAAATGTGACGTCATACCTAACACAAGAGCTGGGATAAAACTTCTTTTGTTTGAGACATTAAAGTTTCTGTGAGCATATGTTCTCTGAGCATGCTCACACTCATGCGTACGTCTGTGCCTTTGTTTGTGTATTTGAGTGTATCTAATGGTTTGTGCAGCAGCTGGCTTTCATGCAAACGTCACTGAACAAGCATGTACTAGCACAGCATTAATACAAACAGCAGAGCACTCTCGTTCTCTTCCTCACTGAAACTGTCCCGACTTCCCTCCAAACACAAACACCCATACAGTTTATTTACTCATGCAACCATGGCAGCTGTGTGAAACGTGCAGCAGGGAGAGAGAGAGAGACAGAGAGACCTGCCCATGAGGTGAGCTGGAGGTTAGCTCTCCTTTGAATATTTGCAGACGAATATGAACAAAAATCACACTCATGCACAAACACTCACAGACTGACACAAAGCTGCAGTTTTCTTTGTCTTGTTTGTAGTCACGTCAATAAAAAGTACAAATCTTCTGTCCTGCATAGAACTTAGTGAGTTAGTAGTTAGTAAGTCAGGAACACTCTTGTCATACATTTAACTATTTTATTGCAAGATGAATCTACAGTTTTACTTGGCAGAGAAAGCTCTGCTCAAAAGATGCTCCCTGGGTTAGTCACACTTTGACCTTCTAGGGAGCACATGGCCAGAAACCCCAATATGGACAGACAAATTTATGATAGTTTATAATAAATACAATAAAATTAGTTCAAAAGCAAATAATCCATCCTAGCAGGAATCTGAAGATGAGGGTGCAACAAGCTTTATGCTATAAAGGAGGAGGCTGGGGTGGAGGAGGTCAAGCTTTGGCAACATTAATGCAAGCAGGGATTAGTGAGAAGTACGTCATATTTTAATACACCCCTGTGTGGAGAGAAAGAGCTGTGATTGGCTGTGGGAGCTGAGAGGTGATAGACCAGGGGTGTCAAACTCGATCACAGCAGGGGGCGGATTCTGGATTCAGGACTAACCTGAGGGCCTAACAGAGTCACCTTTTTAACCATAAACTGTCAACCTTGTTTCACCTGTAATAAAATCTGAAAAAAAAAAACACCTTAGCACTGATGATAACTGATTTTGACATTTAAAAAGTTAAAAAGATAAGCTTAAAGGCTCACAGTCTGAGAAAAGTTAATTTATGATATGTTTTTAAAAGGCCAAAATAATAGAAAGAAGCAAAATCATGAGTTTAAACATCAATACACGAATTAAAATTTGTAAACATGAAATTAAAGGTCAAAATATGATTTAAAATTTTAAATTGTGAGTCTAAAAGGTCAAACTATTGGATTATGAAGTTAAAGTTTGGAGTTGAAAATATGAGATAAAAACAAAATAATTGGTTAAAAAGGTAAAAACGTCACTTAAAAATTAGAATTATGAATCTTAAAGTTCAAACTATTATGAGAAGTCAAAATTATGAGTTGAAATGCTCAAAGTATGAAATAAAAAGTCACAATCCTAAGTTTGAGTCCTGATTGTACGATTCAAAATTGAAAATGGGAAATTTAAAAAAAAAAACCTTTTCCCACATTCCTGACTTCTTATCTAAATATTTTTACTCATCACGGCTATATGACCACCGTGTCCTGTGTGAACTAATGTTAGGCTTTATTAACTTTAGGCTTTATTTATAAACCTGAGGTGAGATTGAGAGCTGAACACAAAATATATCCTTACATTAGGTCATAACCAATCAGCACATTTGGAGACTTCAATAATTTATCTAATCCACAACTGTGGATTTATGGCTGCTTGATGAGATGGGATGTATAAATGTGTGGACGAACAGCCGGTGTCTTTAGAGGCATCCAGCACTCTAAGATATAAGAATTATAACTGATTTGTTAGGCAAGAATGCTATTCCAAGTAGAAGTAGAGGTTAGAACAATTCTTCGTTTGTTTTATACACCGCGTGCAGAATTATTAGGCAAGTGAGTATTTTGATTTTATCTTCATTTTTATGCATATTTTCCAACTCAAAGCTCTATAAACTGGAATGCTTATTGGAATGAAGCATTATCAGGTGATGTTTATCTGTCTAATGAGGGAGGAAGTGGCCTAAAGTGATCACCACCCTATATCAAGGTGTGCAGAATTATTAGGCATATATAGGCAATTAAATTAAAAAATAATTATTTCCCAATCTCACGTTTTAATTTTCATTTATTATAGCAAGAATAACAGAAAAACAACTGAAAATTAACAAATAAACACTTTAGACTTTAAAAACAAATATTCAGTGACTAATATAGCCACCCTTCTTTTCAGTAACCTTCATGAGCCTTCCATCCATGGAATCTGTTAGTTTTTTTTTGATCTGCTGACGATCATCTTTATGTGCAACAGCAACCACAGCCTCCCAAATGCTGTTCAAAGTGCTGTATTGTCTTCCTCCACTGTAAATTTCACGTTTCAAGATAGCCCACAAGTTCTCAATCGGGTTAAAGTCAGGTGAGGAAGGGGGCCGTGTCATTAATCTACCATCTTTAAGGCCTTTGCTGGCCAGCCATGCAGTGGAGTACTTTGATGCATGTGATGGAGCATTGTCCTGCATAAAAATCATGGCCTCCTTGAATGATGTGGACTTTTTCTTGTACCACTGCTTGAAGAAAGTATCTTCCAAGAACTGGCAGTAGTTTTGAGAGTTGATTTTAAGTCCATCCTCAACATGAAAAGGTCCAACTAATTCATCTTTAATAATAGCTGCCCACACCAGTACCCCACCTCCACCTTGCTGTCGTCTGACTCGATGTAGAGCTCTGTGCCCATTAGTGATCCAGCCACGGGCCCATCTATCTGGTCCATCAAGAGTCACTCTCATTTCATCTGTCCATAAAACCTTTGAAAAATCTGTCTTCAAGTATTTCTTGGCCCAGTCTTGGCCCAACTTGTGGGTATTGTTCAGTGGTGGTCTAATTTCAGGTTTCCTCACCTTGGCCACATCTCTGAGCACTGAACACCTCGTACTTCTGGACACTCCAGGCAGGTTGCAGTTCTGGAATATGGCAGCACTGGATGATAAAGGGTTAATGATAGCCTCACGTTTAATTCTTCTTAGGTCTTTATTAGGTCTTTTATTCTCCACACGTTTCTTGTGACCTTGATGGATATTTCCAACAAAACGTTTGATTGTTCGGTGATCACGTTTCAATAGCTTTGCTATTTCAAGTGTACTGCATCCATCTGAAAGGGATTTTACAATTTTTGATGTTTCAGTGTCTGTTAAATCTCTTTTTTGGCCCATTTTGTCTGAGGTGGAGAGGCTGCCTAATAATTCTGCACACCTTGATATAGGGTGGTGATCACTTTAGGCCACACCCTCCCTCATTAGACAGGCCACACCCTCCCTCATTAGACAGATAAACACCACCTGAAAATGCTTCATTCCAATAAGGATTCCAGTGTATAGAGCTTTGAGTTGGGAAAATAGGTGTAAAAATGAAGATAACATCAAAATACTCACTTGCCTAATAATTCTGCACGTAGTGTAGACATTTCAGGCTTTCTGTGACCTCTTTAGTCTAACAACAGAAGAGAACAGTTTATTGCTGATATAAACCAGCATATCACTGTTACCTAGCCTATAATAATACCTGAAACTGAGGTATCTCCTTCTCTTGTCAATGTGCTGTTTCTTTTAAGAGCCACAACACGCTTTTATGTCCACATCTTCAAAGATGATCCAAGCGGCAACCTCTCATCCAGAAAAATGAAGCCACTAAGAAATAAACTGGTTTACAGCCTGGTTCAAAAAACCAAACGTGTCTCATTAGCTAACGTCTTCATGTGCTCTCACTGTACGGGGGGTGAATTTTTTTGTAACACAATCGTAGATCAGGCCTATTCAATTAGAGGCCCGGGGGCTACATGTGGCCCAGAGCCAGCCCCCAAGTGGCCCAGTCTGGACATGCCAGAGACACAACCTGTTTGACAAGTTTTCATAAATTCCCACAGTATTTCAGACTGTAAATGCAACACTCTGCGTAGCCCACACTGTAAATTCTAACAAGTTCAGTTTACTTAAAAGAATTTAGGAAACTGGTTACCTTGGGAAAAGTAAGTAAAAGAACTTGTGTCAAGTAGAGTGAAATGATTATATCTGAGTAAGCTGTACCTCTTTTAAAGTCATGAGCACTGAAAGTATCGCAGTATGGTTAACTTCAAATCAAGCTATTACAACTAAAGTTCCTTTCTGTAGAGTCTATTAGTTGATGTTTTTAGTGAGAAATGTTTTCTGAAGTGTGACACCATGAGTGAGGGAGTCAGTGTTACAGACCACCCTATCTGAATGTGACTGTATCTGTGACTCAGAATAAATAAGAGCTGCTCACACCTCCTGTGTGAGAGCTTGTCAAAGTCATTCACCTTGTCCGGGAGCTATTCCTCATGACAACCAGAAAAGCACTCAGATCAAAATGCAGACTTCCACCATTTGTGTTACTGGATCCAGTCAGTGATCCAGACCATTACTCCCTCACTAACAGAGTGGAAATATGGCACAGCTAAGTATTGGCTTCGCCACGTGTGGAACTCATGATGGAAGCATTGCCTGCTGGTGCCAACAGATGCACTGACAGTCTCACCCATGGTTTTTTGAAAATTCTGAAATAGCCTCTCCCCTTAAAGAACTAAACATACTAAGTTATCTCAGCTTAACATGATCATTGCATCTTTCAGCTGAATAGTACAAACAACTAAACTTATTTAGTAATGTAAATGTTTTTCGACAAAACATAGAAGAGTAAGTAATGATTGCTAAAACGCTTAAGTAGAAACAAAATCCGGGTTTACAGTGTAGTCTGTACTAAACCTTGAGCACTAATAATTTCCTTACATAAGTACTCTACACAAATGAATTTTAGTTCTTTGAACTGAAGTACAATTGTTCTTTACTTAAAAAGCCGTGTTAAAAGCTCACTGCTCTCAGTTGAAACAATTAATAAAGAAATACTTGTTACCTGCTAAACAGCTTACACTGTGGTCTGTCGTCAAAAATAAAAGCTTCCTCTGAGGTAAAAATACAAGCTGCTTGTGTTGCCAAACGCGGTCAAACTTCACGTTGGCTTCTGCGTAAGCTCAAACATGTATCTTCTTCTTTCCAGTTTTCAAACAATGCAGTTCTTCTTCTTCGTTATCCCCCAGTCCTAACTCCATGTAGTTACTGCCACCTACTGGCCTGTGGGTGTTAGGCAGCAGGTTTGAAACCCATCTTTGGCTCTACTTGATTCTTTTTAGTCGGCATCACTCAAAACAGGAGTATGGATGATTTTTCTACCCTGTAATTTAGTGGTACTCAATATAACTTAGTAAGAAGTACAAATTAGTTACTTCAACTTATTTTTCTGAGTTGGGATAACTATTGGATTTTACAGTGTAGCAACAGTCTACCTACAATGCACTGTGTTGTTTTGAAGCTGACAGAAGTAGCCCCAAATTAATAATTAATAAAACATGTTCTTTTTACAACTGTGCAAATTTAGATTTTATGCACTTTAAGATAAAGTTTAAGATAGACGGGTAAGATGAGACCAAAATTATTATTTATAGAATATCATTTTATTTTTCCATTCTATTTACTTTACTTTAATTCAAGTGAAAGAAACCTTTCTACTACCTCAGGTTATGTTTAAATACAGCTCTGTTGTACATCGGCGACATTTCTTGATTTTAAAATTTGGCCCAGCTGAATTTGTAATTGAATAGCCCTGGTTTAGATTATGTTTAGGAAAACCTCACTGCAGACTGACTGGTTGACAGATAGCTTGACAGGCAGACGCTACCTCCTGAAGGTTAGCTTTAGTGATAGCCTAGCTGACAGGAAGTCTAGCTGAGTGGGCGGGCTCTTCTCTGCTGTTAGGTTGATCCAAAGTTCGGTTGAGACCGCGATTTCAATATGGAGGCCACCAGGGATTGGCTTCAAAAGTTGTTTGAGTCCACCTATTATAAACAAACAGATGACGTCACACAGACTTTGTCAAATTCTTTTTACAGTCTATGAGATGGCCACGTTTTCTAAAACCCAAATATAAAAAGTATCTATATATAACATATATATTATTATAACCTTAACATAACGCTTAACATAAAAAACTGATGATAATATCATGTAGAAGTTATAAATCATGAATGTATAAATTAAATCTTCTAATATCAGCTGATGTCCTTATGTTGAAATACATCGGCCATTGAACAGGCCGGCTGGATCTGGCCCCTGTAGTTCCTAGAGCACATTTCCTACATCATCTCTTTTAACCTCAGCAGCCTTCCACACACGGTGTTTCTAATTCATTGTAACTACACTTTTTTTTGTCCGAAAACTACAAACATTTAAAGTTTCATCATTTCTCTGACCTGGAAACTAATCCTACTAAGGGGATCATGTTTCTTTGCTGTATTACACATCTCCATGTCATTAACTCCAGGGACCACGCTGGTTAAACCGTGAGTATTGATGGGTGCGCTTTTTAACACTATTATTTTCAGTCCCCACATTTGTCAACACCTGCTCAGTCGTACGCTGTGATTGGCCAGATTTCACTGATCACATGGACCTCGGTGTAGAATGATTTCCACTAATCTATGCTGGTTTCAGCACAGATTTGGTGTTTTGTATGTGCACACGTCTATAAATAGACCACGGTTGCTGTTGCACCTGCAGAACCGAAACCTTGCTGCCAGAAGAAGTGTGAAGGCCAAAAGGCACAGTGAGGCTTGTTCTGCAGATGCATCACCATCTGAGAAGATCAGTGAAGGACAAAACAACAAGGGACTTTTGGGGTGAACTTTTGAACCCTCCATTGCTGCTGACCTAGTGAACTATTGAACTCACTCGGTGAAATTGTTGAGCTCTCAGTTTCCAAGAACTTTGTGAACTTTCAGTTTCTGAGAACTTTGAGAACTTTGTTCAACTTAAAGAGACGGGACTTTCCATGACGATATGTCAGTGGAACCAGGTATAAATAGGGGCCCCTGGCTGCCCATCGGGTCTCTTGCAGACTCCAACCTGTTGGCTCTATCCTTCTGTGAGACCTTCTGTGGGCCATCAGTGATACCTCCTATCAGTGAACAAAACCAGTTAAGGGTCGTTACTACTTGTAAATGGAAAGGAAACCCCTCTACAAAACAGGGTATGAATAGAAGCTAACAAGTACTGCCTGAGGGCTATTAAAGGGGACATACTATGCAAAAACTTTTTCAGGCTTTTAACCCGCAGATTTTAACCCTAGTGACCTCACATGGGGAGTAAGCACCCGCCCCAAGGTTTGGTTGGCACTCCCTAACTTGGAGGAAAGTTCCGCCCTCCTCTACTGATCCTCCTCTCAGCTGCCAGCCAAGAGGAAGCCTCATCCATTTCCTGAGAGGGGCGGAGTCTGACAGCTCATTAACTTTTAAAGCCACAGACTCAGAAACAGCTCGTTGTGAGCAGGGCTGAAACAGAGGGGTTTATAGACATGCAAAAGCCAATACTGAGGTGTGTTTTGGCAACAAGCTTCACAGGTGTGTTTTGGGGACCTCTAAGACCGATATAAACTTGTCTTAGAAGGGTAAAATACGTGACCTTTAAAATGAGTGACAGTTTGAATTGTTTGTGCAACAGCCCCCTCTTATTAAATAGCCTTTATCTTGAATACTATGAGCCTTGATTTTTATATTAAAGCTTATTAAATAATTCTGCTTGTTAAAATCAAGTGGCTGGTACAAATGTTTGTGACCGGTAGAATAAAAAGATAAATTCCAAGCTGATGCAAAGACTGACTTCCGGTTTCACTGAGGGCTGAGGACACATTACTGACGTGACATTAGAAGTCCTGACGGAGTGTGTGTTTGTGTGTGAGCAGAAGAGTGTAGTCATGTCTCCTTGTAGAGGATGTGTGTGAGCATGAGCTCCTCTGTTAAAGTACATACTGTATGTTCTGTGACATTATTCCCTGGATAGATCCAGCTCTGTAAAAAAATACAGCTGCTCTTTCATTTTTGTTAGTTCTTCACAGGTCAGTGCAACATTCAGCAAAGCTTACCACAGTCACAGTTATGCATGTTTGATACATGTGAACGCAGCATGCATTCAGGGCAAAATGTGTCCCAAAATTATTTACAAATCAAAGAAGGCAGGGACTGGTGTGACTTCAGGGCAAAGATTGCAGTTGAAGCAAAACGCTTTAAAAATCATATTTAAGATTGCATCAATGCTACCAGACAGAAATGTCTCATCCACGTTTGATAATATATATACATACATAAATATATATATATATATATATATATATGTATATATATTAAGCACGATTTTATTCATTCAGAGTCAAAACACTTGGATTTCATCTGGTGGTTAAATACAGGCCAAATCCGGCACACGGTCACACTCTGCCATCAGTGTGGGTCATATTCAGTATAAACACAAGTGAGGGTCGAATGTAGTTATGAAACCTCCCACCTGTTACCTGTCCTTATTCCCTTAAAACATAATCCACTTTAGCTGATTTTCAACTGTATTCTCTGAAATTAGATGCAGCCATAACTGAATAATAGTTCCACATTTGTTCAGAGGTAAACTGGTGATAATAGAGAGAGAAATCATGCAGGATAAAGAAGAAGAGAAAGGGAACGTGAGGACTGATGAAGGCACAATGTCCTTATGAAAGGGCACAGCCGCGGTTTACAGCACTCTCTCTTTCCTCCTCCATTTTCTCTCATAAAGAAAATCTGTTCAGACCAAAAGCACTTTGAGTAACACGAGAGATCACTAGCTCAGCTCACAGTGTCACACAGACACATATATGCGCACACGCACTCACATGTTTAATCAGGTCACAGAGCCATGCAGAGCGTGGACGGGGAAAACGGCAGAGCAGGAATAGAACATTCTGTTATTCCAGGAACACTTTAAAGGAACATGTGGGTGAGAGGAGAGAACGCTCAACAGTTTCTCTGTTTTAATGTGAAGAGACCACCGGAGACACACAGATATACAACACATAGATACAACACACAGAGATATACAACACTGGATACAACACACAGAGATATACAACACTGGATACAACACACACAGATATACAACACTGGATACAACACACACAGATATACAACACATAGATACAACACACACAGATATACAACACTAGATACAACACACACAGAGATATACAACACTGGATACAACACACACAGAGATATACAACACTGGATACAACACACACAGATATACAACACTGGATACAACACACAGAGATATACAACACTGGATACAACACACAGAGATATACAACACATAGATACAACACACACAGATATACAACACTGGATACAACACACACAGAGATATACAACACTGGATACAACACACACAGATATACAACACTGGATACAACACACACAGATATACAACACTGGATACAACACACAGAGATATACAACACTGGATACAACACACACAGAGATATACAACACATAGATACAACACACACAGATATACAACACTGGATACAACACACACAGAGATATACAACACTGGATACAACACACACAGAGATATACAACACTGGATACAACACACACAGAGATATACAACACTGGATACAACACACACAGATATACAACACTGGATACAACACAGAGATATACAACACTGGATACAACACACACAGATATACAACACTGGATACAACACACAGAGATATACAACACATAGATACAACACACACAGATATACAACATTGGATACAACACACAGAGATATACAACACTGGATACAACACACAGAGATATACAACACTGGATACAACACACACAGATAAACAAAACTGGATACAACACACAGAGATATACAACACTGGATACAACACACACAGATATACAACACTGGATACAACACACACAGATATACAACACATAGATACAACACACACAGATATACAACACTGGATATAACAGACACAGATATACAACACTGGATACAACACACAGAGATATACAACACTGGATACAACACACAGAGATATACAACACATAGATACAACACACACAGATATACAACACTGGATACAACACACACAGATATACAACACTGGATACAACACACACAGATATACAACACTGGATACAACACACACAGATATACAACACTGGATACAACACACAGAGATATACAACACATAGATACAACACACACAGATATACAACACTGGATACAACACACACAGATATACAACACTGGATACAACACACAGAGATATACAACACATAGATACAACACACACAGATATACAACACTGGATATAACAGACACAGATATACAACACTGGATACAACACACAGAGATATACAACACTGGATACAACACACAGAGATATACAACACTGGATACAACACACAGAGATATACAACACATAGATACAACACACACAGATATACAACACTGGATACAACACACACAGATATACAACACTGGATACAACACACACAGATATACAACACTGGATACAACACACACAGATATACAACACTGGATACAACACACAGAGATATACAACACATAGATACAACACACACAGATATACAACACATAGATACAACACACACAGATATACAACACTGGATACAACACACACAGATATACAACACTGGATACAACACACACAGATATACAACACTGGATACAACACACACAGATATACAACACTGGATACAACACACAGAGATATACAACACATAGATACAACACACACAGATATACAACACTGGATACAACACACACAGATATACAACACTGGATACAACACACAGAGATATACAACACATAGATACAACACACAGATACAACACTGGATACAACACACACAGATATACAACACTGGATACAACACACAGAGATATACAACACTGGATACAACACACAGAGATATACAACACTGGATACAACACACAGAGATATACAACACATAGATACAACACACACAGATATACAACACTGGATACAACACACACAGATATACAACACTGGATACAACACACACAGATATACAACACTGGATACAACACACACAGATATACAACACTGGATACAACACACAGAGATATACAACACATAGATACAACACACACAGATATACAACACTGGATACAACACACAGATATACAACACTGGATACAACACACACAGATATACAACACTGGATACAACACACACAGATATACAACACTGGATACAACACACAGAGATATACAACACATAGATACAACACACACAGATATACAACACTGGATACAACACACACAGATATACAACACTGGATACAACACACAGAGATATACAACACTGGATACAACACACACAGATATACAAGACATAGATACAACATACACAGATATACAACACTGGATACAACACACACAGAGATATACAACACTGGATACAACACACACAGATATACAACACTGGATACAACACACAGAGATATACAACACATAGATACAACACACACAGATATACAACACTGGATACAACACAGAGATATTCAACACTGGATACAACACACAGAGATATACAACACATAGATACAACACACACAGATATACAACACATAGATACAACAGACACAGATATACAACACTGGATACAACACACAGAGATATACAACACTGGATACAACACACAGAGATATACAACACTGGATACAACACACACAGATATACAACACTGGATACAACACAAACAGATATACAACACATAGATACAACACACACAGATATACAACACTGGATATAACACACACAGATATACAACACTGGATACAACACACAGAGATATAAAACACTGGATACAACACACACAGATATACAACACTGGATACAACACACACAGATATACAACACTGGATACAACACACACAGATATACAACACTGGATACAACACACAGAGATATACAACACTGGATACAACACACACAGATATACAAAACTGGATACAACACACACAGATATACAACACTGGATACAACACACAGAGATATACAAGACATAGATACAACATACACAGATATACAACACTGGATACAACACACACAGAGATATACAACACTGGATACAACACACACAGATATACAACACTGGATACAACACACAGAGATATACAACACATAGATACAACACACACAGATATACAACACTGGATACAACACACACAGATATACAACACTGGATACAACACACAGAGATATACAACACTGGATACAACACACAGAGATATACAAGACATAGATACAACACACACAGATATACAACACTGGATACAACACACACAGAGATATACAACACTGGATACAACACACACAGATATACAACACTGGATACAACACACAGAGATATACAACACATAGATACAACACACACAGATATACAACACTGGATACAACACAGAGATATTCAACACTGGATACAACACACAGAGATATACAACACATAGATACAACACACACAGATATACAACACTGGATACAACACACACAGATATACAACACTGGATACAACACACAGAGATATACAACACTGGATACAACACACAGAGATATACAACACATAGATACAACACACACAGATATACAACACTGGATACAACACACACAGATATACAACACTGGATACAACACACACAGATATACAACACTGGATACAACACACAGAGATATACAACACATAGATACAACACACACAGATATACAACACTGGATACAACAGACACATATATACAACACTGGATACAACACACAGAGATATACAACACTGGATACAACACACAGAGATATACAACACATAGATACAACACACACAGATATACAACACTGGATACAACACACACAGAGATATACAACACTGGATACAACACACACAGAGATATACAACACTGGATACAACACACACAGATATACAACACTGGATACAACACACAGAGATATACAACACATAGATACAACACACACAGATATACAACACATAGATACAACAGACACAGATATACAACACTGGATACAACACACAGAGATATACAACACTGGATACAACACACACAGATATACAACACTGGATACAACACACACAGATATACAACACTGGATACAACACAAACAGATATACAACACATAGATACAACACACACAGATATACAACACTGGATATAACACACACAGATATACAACACTGGATACAACACACAGAGATATACAACACTGGATACAACACACAGAGATATACAACACATAGATACAACACACACAGATATACAACACTGGATACAACACACACAGATATACAACACTGGATACAACACACACAGATATACAACACTGGATACAACACACACAGATATACAACACATAGATACAACACACAGAGATATACAACACATACATACAACACACACAGATATACAACACTGGATACAACACAGAGATATACAACACTGGATACAACGCACAGAGATATACAACACATAGATACAACACACACAGATATACAACACATAGATACAACAGACACAGATATACAACACATAGATACAACACACAGAGAAATACAACACTGGATACAACACACAGAGATATACAACACTGGATACAACACACAGAGATATTCAACACATAGATACAACACACACAGATATACAACACTGGATACAACACACACAGATATACAACACTGGATACAACACACACAGATATACAACACTGGATACAAGAGACACAGATATACAACACTGGATACAACACACAGAGATATACAACACATAGATACAACAGACACAGATATACAACACTGGATATAACACACAGAGAAATACAACACTGGATACAACACACAGAGATATACAACACTGGATACAACACACAGAGATATACAACACATAGATACAACACACACAGATATACAACACATAGATACAACACACACAGAGATATACAACACATAGATACAACACACACAGATATACAACACATAGATACAACACACACAGATATACAACACATAGATACACCACACACAGATATACAACACATAGATACAACACACACAGATATACAACACATAGATACAACACACAGATATACAACATATAGATACAACACACACAGATATACAACACATAGATACAACACACACAGATATACAACACATAGATACAACAGACACAGATATACAACACTGGATACAACACACAGAGATATACAACACATAGATACAACACACACAGATATACAACACATAGATACAACACACACAGATATACAACACATAGATACAACACACAGATATACAACATATAGATACAACACACACAGATATACAACACATAGATACAACACACACAGATATACAACACATAGATACAACAGACACAGATATACAACACTGGATACAACACACAGAGATATACAACACATAGATACAACACACACAGATATACAACACATAGATACAACACACACAGATATACAACACATAGATACACAACACACACAGATATACAACACATAGATACACCACACACAGATATACAACACATAGATACAACACACAGATATACAACACATAGATACAACATACACAGATATACAACACATAGATACACAACACATAGATATACAACACATAGATCCACAACACATAGATACACAACACACAGATATACAACACATAGATACAACACACACAGATATACAACACATAGATACAACATACACAGATATACAACACACAGATACAACACACACAGATATACAACACATAGATACAACACACACAGATATACAACACATAGATAATACATACACAGATATACAACACATAGATACACAACACATAGATATACAACACATAGATACAACATACACAGATATACAACACATAGATACAACACACACAGATATACAACACATAGATAATACATACACAGATATACAACACACAGATACAACACACACAGATATACAACACATAGATACACCACACACAGATATACAACACATAGATACACCACACACAGATATACAACACATAGATACAACACACAGATATACAACACATAGATACAACATACACAGATATACAACACATAGATACACAACACATAGATATACAACACATAGATCCACAACACACAGATATACAACACATAGATACAACATACACAGATATACAACACATAGATACAACACACACAGATATACAACACATAGATAATACATACACAGATATACAACACATAGATACACAACACATAGATATACAACACATAGATACAACATACACAGATATACAACACATAGATACAACACACACAGATATACAACACATAGATAATACATACACAGATATACAACACTGGATACACAACACATAGATATACAACACATAGATACACAACACATAGATATACAACACATAGATACAACACACACAGATATACAACACTGGATACAACACACACAGATATACAACACATAGATACAACACACACAGATATACAACACATAGATCCACAACACACACAGATATACAACACATAGATAAACCACACATAGATACACAACACATAGATACACAACATATATATATATATATATATATATACACACACACACAACACACAGATATACAACACATAGATACAACACACACAGATATACAACACAAAGATGCAACACACAGATAGACAACACACAAATACACAACACATAGATAAACAACACACAGATACACAACATGTATTTTCAGACTTGTAAATAAATGTTTAATCATGTGGGTCCTCGCGTAAATACCACCAGCAGCTGGACTCCTATAATAAAACTCCACAGTGTTGGGCAGAGGTTCGATACCAGAGTACAAGCGTCCACTCAGAGCTACCCTCCAAGCCTCAGAGCGTCGGGAGAAAACCAAGTCAGTGGTATTTTACTGGAGGCCAAGGCCTCCCACATATTCTACACCTTGAACAGAAGATGGTGCAGTGCAAAATAGCTGTGGCCGGCTGTTTAAGGAATAGATCAGCGGTGTTTACTGCTGCAGCACTGCACAATCACACTGGTTGCGACTGGCGTGGGGGCGTTGTCAATAGAAACTAATGGGATGACCATTTGAATGCACGTCAAACAGCACCAATGCATTTTGGGCTAAAGAGTTCAGCTGACAGGTCTGTTGATCCTGCCTAAAACTCCACAAACCTATTTATATAATAATAATATAATTGTATTTAACATTACTTATTGACTATTTCAATTCTAGAGCCTAAAACCACCCCTGACTCTGGTCTTAGATTTATAACTGGTTACGGATACAGAACTCATCATTGTGTCTTGTATGAGAAGGTTGGATGTCGGCCCCCTGAAGAGGGAGGGGTTTAACACATTTTAAGGCCCTCGTTATGAAACTGCCACCTTACATTTCAACCTTACTGAAGTGGAAACTCGGTAGCTACTAGGACTGAACTAAACACTCACTGACCGTAGGTATTTGTTAGATATCGCATATTCCTCCTGTCAGAACCTGCAGCTGCAGTAAACTTCTCAGGTTCTATGATTTTATTTATCAGAGTTTTATTAAATGAAGGGAAGTAAACAACTTTAAAATGTACATTTGTTTTCTCCTGGGGAAGCATATAAGAATTTCCCTAGAAAATTCAGAGTACCAAGATTGAAAAGGTACCACCTGTGCCTCAGGAAGGAACCAGGAGAAACTCTGAAAACAGTCTTCTGCTGAGCATTAAGCTAAGGATGTATTTTTTGAATAAATCGAAACAAACTTTGACCCTTAAACATTCCTGTCTTACCCTTTATCTCATTTGAAAATATGGCAGCACATCACCCCGACCTCATCCACCTCCACTGGCTCCCAGTTAGATTCTGAATCAAATACAAACTCCTCCTCCTCCTCACTTACAGATCCCTTCATGCTCTTGCCCCTCAGTACTTCTCTGACCTTCTTCACCCAGATACGCCGATCCGGAGCCTCCGGTCCTCAGACAATGGCCTTTTCAGAGAGCCTTCAGGTCTACAGCCCCCATCCTCTGGGACATCCTACCTGAAAAGTCCTGCAATGCTCCATCATTGGATGTGTTCAAAAAAGTCCTCAAGCTCCACCTGTTCACCTCAGCCTCTAGTCTTTTCTAGACCTGCCCCCCTATTATTATTATATATCTGAAAAAATCTTTTACTGCACAGCCCTTACACACAGACACACACACCTGCTCAAACACATAAACACTGTGAACGTTTCTGGAAGTGGCGTGCAGAGTTTGATGACAGCTTTTGAGCGCTCAGCAGGGTCTGAGTGGTTGTTGTGTTTTTTTATTCAGGGTTTGTGGCTCAAGGTGATCAAAAATGAACGGAGTCTCAGATGAGATGGGGATGAGCGGGGAGGCTGTGAGCTGCTCCGTGGTGCCTGACAGGGTGTGTGCGTGCGTGCGGACTGCAGGGGAGCATGGGCACGGCCTGTCACGAGAGCCAGTTTTATAATGTCAGATGACATAAATCATAAGGCTGACAGCACCAAATGGAGGAACAGATATGAGCCAGATCTGTCGTAGGTGATAAAACCAAGATAGTGAAAAACAGAGAGAGAGATGTCGTGTGTTTGCTCACCCAGTGGTTTACTCATTTAGCTGCTCTCAGTGTCAGAAAACCTGAAAGGAGAAGCATTTCTGTTCCCTTCCTTCTCATCTCCGTCCCACTCTGCTCTCCTACACGGGTATGTCTCCCTCTGTTTCCAGGAAATGATGACTGTGTTAGCTGAATTAACCTTTTCTCTTCTGTATTTTCCATTCTCTTTTATTGTTTTTGCTCTATCATCTCACACAGTTGTTTCCCATCTGCCCTGGCTTTCCTGCGCTGCATCTGGTCAAGGGGCGAACAGCCAATCAGAGCGATGCAAACCCAAGCTTTGTTTTTCTCCCTAGCTTTTAATTCTGATCAGTCTTCATTTTGGCAGCTATTTTAATTTTAGTCTTTAAATGAAATGCATTTTAGTTTAAGTCACATTTTACTCATTTCAGTCCTTTTTTTATTTTTCTATCTAGTTTTAGGCGATGAAAATTCAAAACATTTTAGTCTAGTTTTAGTCCATAAAAAGTTCTCACATTTAAGTCTTTACCAAGCATTTATTTTTTTGTCTAAATCTGGTAATAAATCATGGTAGTGTGTTCTCTGCACCCTGCTAAACCTGGGGTCCCTGCTTTCAACAGCTGAGAGCCAGAATAGATGCAGATGCATTGTTTTTAGACAGATTTACCCACAGTGGAGAAATATCATGGATTTTGAATGTCCGAGGAAAACTAAATTACATTTTAGTCTAATTTTAGTCATCTTGATGAAAACTAAACTTAGTTCTTGTCGTTTTTTTAATCACAGATCTTTTTTTTTTTTTTTTGTTAGTTTTAGTCCAAACATTTTTAGTCATATTTTTAGTCAACAAAATTAACACTGATTCTGTTTTGTTTCTACCCTGCTTTGGAATTTTATCCTACCACTTTCGGAAGTCATTTGGTCTCTTTCAGTGTTAATGCTGTCGACTAAAACTATGACTAAAAATGGTCGTCGACAGCCTTGCTTTCCATGACAAAAACTAAAACTAACAAAAATAGGTCTGTGATGACAAAAACTAAGTTTAGTTTTCATCTAGATGACTAAAACTAGACTAAATTGTAATTTAGTTTTCATTGGAGATTCAAAATCTGTAATATTTCTCCGCTGTGGGTGAATCTATCAAAATCTGCATCTGTATCTATTCTGCCTCTCAGCTGTAGAAAGCAGGGACCCCAGGTTTGACAGAGAGCAGAGAACACACTACCACGATTTATTACCAGATTTAGGCCAGCCACACGCTACAGGATTTTAAGCCCGATTTGGGGCAAGATTTGTGGGGGCATATCGTGGGGGCGTATCCCGACTGGAGCCTCGTCGCAGACAATTATTTGTCTGAGTTGTCTGCATGTGTGTGTCAACACGATTAATTTACTGCTCCAAATCACATCGTAGCCTCCCAGACCCTGAATCATAAATATCAAACATGTTTGATATTTACGATTCTAGGTCGTAGTGCTGCTGATGGAGTACCAACAACAACCAATGAGAGCGAGCGCACCGGTAGCGTCACCAGACGAATCATATGTACTTTCACCGCTCACAACCATGAACACAACTGTACCTTAATTCCAGCCCGGATTTCATCCTGAGTCTTTCCCCTGTTTAATGATTGTTGCTGCACCTGTAACACACGCCAGGACAGCCTGGTGTGGAGAGACAGCAAAACGGTATCAACAGACATCTGTGTTTTTTTTTTGTTTGTTTTTTTTAAGTCACATGATCACGCAAGGTCGTAGGCAGGTATCAGGTGTGTGGTCTCCAGTGATCTGACAGTCTGGCTGAGTCGTCTAGTGTGCGTTCAGAGGATTAAAGATGAAAAATCTTTGGAAATTGTCCTGAAGTCTGTGGTCTCCAACAGTTTTAAAATCATTTCAGTTTAAAAAAAACGTCTAGTGTGTGGCCGGCCTAAGGCAAGAAAAAAATGCTTGGACTAAAAGTAAAGACTAAAATGTGAGGACTTTTATGGACTAAAACTAGACTAAACCTAAAAAGGATAGAAATTACTAAAATGTGAAAAACTAAAATGCATTTCATTTAAAGACTAAAACTAAGTCTAAAATTAAAAATAGCTGCTAAAATTAACACTTGTCTCTTTGCTCTCTGTCAGAAACTCACCTTGCCGCTTCTCTTTTCTAAGGAACTGCTCTGCCTCCTCATTCGTGGCGGCTGCTACCGCCGGCCTGTTGAGGAAGAAGAGGAGAGAGAAGAGCAATATTCCCTCATTAGAGAGCCTAATCCAAACGTAATGCCACTGTTCTCCCACGGGGTTAAATGAGCTTATAGATGATGCAACTTTAATGGCGGCGAGCAGAGGGTGATGTGATGAAACAGAACAAGATGAAAATTTAAATTGTTCCTCAGAGGTAATTGATATAAAGAGGAGGGCCTCCCTCTCAGCACATCCTATCTGGTTTCAGATAATTTAATTCATTAATTCACAATAAATGATCATGTTAATACGAATGGAGGTTTCAAAGCTTCAACAGCCCTGTGAAGGTGAAAATGGAGAGCAGAAAAAGGAGGAGACATGATAACCACCAACAGAGCTAGTGTCTTATCCATTACCCACATGGACTGTGTTAAGCAGTGAAGTACGTACTCATGCATGTAGAGGGAGTAGCCCCCTAACTCTGACACGCACTACACTTAACCCACACTTGATGCAGAGCGCCATGCAGAGCTTACGCTAAATTCACCTCGCTCCACTGCACAGGTTAGCTGTAATGCGTGCATAAGCTAGTTTTAACAGCGATTCACAGGCTTAGAGAGGTGAAACCCTTCGCCTCTTTCATGTGTAGACATTTTGGCTGACCCTTCTCCTGCTCTACCTTTCAGCAGACGTTTTCAGCCTGACTGAGTCCAGACGGGAGAGGCCCGATCTGACGGACAGATTCCAGCAAAGAACAATCAAACACAACAAATAAACAGCGAGGCCGTGTGACCTGAGAAAATGGAGGAAACACATCCTGTTTCTGCCTAAAACTCCACAGGAAAATATTGACAGCCAGAGGAATCAACAAAACCAGCCTCACAAAGAGCAGACGAGACAAATGGAGATGTAAAGCAGACAGGTAACAATCAGGACTCTGAATCACAGTGTAATTGAGATGAGATGAAAAGATTTTGTCAGGGGATTTTCTGTGTATTGGCAGTACTTTAGAGACAAGGATAAAGAGGAAATATGATTCAAGGATAGGAAAAAGTCCTTATGATGTGCACATCAAGCATTTTTTAACTAAATAAATGCAGTCCAAGGTTCCTCTCCCATGAGGCAATACGTACCGATCATCATCACATTTGACCCCCAAAAGCTTGTTGTCCTTGAGTGAATGTTCTCCATTCACTCATGGTATTTTCTAATTTTTTTAAGGTCATGCAAAAAAAAAAAAAAAAAAAAAAAATGCAATATTGTGCGCAATGCATTCTGCAGGTAATATTTCCTGGATATGTCATATATACATTTATATATACATTTATATATAAATGTATATATGACATTTATATATATAAATGTCATATATACATTTATATATACACTATTTTGCCAAAAGTATTCGCTCGTCTGCCTTGACTCACATATGAACTTAAGAGGTCACACACTGATGTTGGATGAGAAGGCCTGGCTCTCAGTCTCCGCTCTAATTCATCCCAAAGGTGTTCTATGGGGTTGAGGTCAGGACTCTGTGCAGGCCAGTCAAGTTGATCCACACCAAACTCTCTCATCCATGTCTTTATGGACCTTGCTTTGTGCACTGGTGCACAGTCATGTTGGAACAGGAAGGGGCCATCCCCAAACTGTTCCCACAAAGTTGGGAGCATGGAATTGTCCACAATCTCTTGGCATGCTGAAGCATTCAGAGTTCCTTTGACTGGAACTAAGGGGCCAAGCCCAGCTCCTGAAAAACAAGCCCACACCATAATCCCCCCTCCACCAAACTTTACACTTGGCACAGTTCAGTCAGACAAGTACTGTTCTCCTGGCAACCGCCAAACCCAGACTCATCCATCAGATTGCCAGATGGAGAAGCACTCCAGAGAAGTCGTCTCCACTGCTCTAGAGTCCAGTGGTGGCGTGCTTTACATCACTGCATCCGATACTTTGCTTTGCACTTGGTGATGTATGGCTTGGATGCAGCTGCTCGGCCAGTGAAACCCATTAAGCTCTCTACCACTGTTGTTGAGCTAATCTGAAGGCCACATGAAGTTTGGAGGTCTGTAGCCATTGACTCTGCAGAAAGTTGGCGACCTTTGTGCACTATGTGCCTCACCCCGCTCCATCATTTTACGTGGCCTACCACTTGGTGGCTGAGTTGCTGTCATTCCCAATGGCTTCCACTTTGTTATAATACCACTGACAGTTGACTGTGGAATATTTAGGAGCCAGGAAATTTCACGACTGGACTTGTTGCACAGGTGGCATCCTATCACAGTACCACGCTGGAATTCACTGAGCTCCTGAGAGCGAGCCATTCTTTCACAAATGTTTGTAGAAACTGTCTGCATGCCTAGGTGATGATTTTATGCACCTGTGGTCATGGAAGTGACTGGAACACCTGATTTCAGTTATCTGGATGGGTGAGTGAATACTTTTGGCAATATAGTGTATATAGATATATAAGTCACTTGCGCTTCTCTGCAGCTGTTAATGTATGAGAAAGAGAGACTTCTAAATGTTAAATATAAACCTCTCCTGTTACTTTAACAGTTTTTATGCATGTGATGTTGTGAATATTGTTATTGATTATTCTGAACTCTATAAATTAGGGATCGTTATGCATCAACAACCCTCCTTGTGCAGATCAGCTGTTGCAGCCAAACCACTGAATGTTGAGGGAAACATTTCAAATTATAAACTGTGTAAACTGTAAGCATGAAATGTACAGATGAATAATACCGATGTAAGATCAGACCACTGGTCAAGAGAAACTGCAGGAAGCAGAGCAGTGGTGCTGTGCGTACGAAGAGAGCAGTGGTGTGTTCAGACACATTTGGACAGCAGAGAAGCTGAAATTAACTGAAATAAACATTATTAACTATTTATGACCTACACGTGGTATCAATCATATATTGGCCTTAAACATTAGTAAAAAGTACAACTGTACCATCAGTTATGCACTGTATGGACAAAAGTATTTGGCCACCTGACCATTTCACTAATAGGGACTGTAGTGACATTGTATTCAAATGCATGTCCTTTAATATGGAGTTGCCACTCCTCTTTTGCAGCTAGATTTTGGAGTGTTTTTTGAGGATTTTTTGCCCATAGTCTCCAACACAGCTCATCCCAAAGATGCTCAGTAGGGTTGAGGTCAGAGCTCTATGCAGGCCAGTCAAGATCTGCCACACTGAACTCATCAAACCATATCTTTGTAGTCTTGCTTTGTGCACTGGAGCACGGTCATGTTGGAATAGAAAAGGGCCTTTGTTGCCACAAAGTTGGAAGCATTGTCCAGAATGTCTTGGCATGCCAGACTTGGTGATGTGAGCTTTGCATGCAGCTGCTCGGCCATGGAAACCCATTCATGAGGCTCGCACTGTACAGTTTCAGTGTTTACATTAATGCCAGTGGAAGTTCAGAGCTCTCAACTTAGCAGAGTTTTGTAGGCTTTTACCCACAATGCACCTCAGAAGTCATGACCTTGCTCTGTGACGTGGTCTTCCGCTTTGTGGCTGAGTTTCTGTTGTTCCTAAACGCTTCCACTTTCTAATATTATCTACAGTTGACTGTAGAATATCCAGCACAGATGAAACTTCCCTAACTGTCTGATTGCAAAGGTGGCATCCATCACAGTACCACACATGAAGTCATTGAGCTCTTCAGAACGACCCATTTAGGATAACAAATGTATTTAAATGGATCCTGCATGGCTATGTGCTTGATGGGCATTTTTTAGGTATGGCTTGGGCACCACAATCTAAGGGGGCACAGTGAGCCCTGAACGTTTTGGCATAAAACCACTACTAGAGTGCCTCCTCTCTCAGCTCAGCTTGTCTCAGCCTCTCTTTGAACAATTTTGTTTTTACAATAAAAAACTGTCTACTGCCATCAGCTAAAATGAGTTTGTAAATGTTGGTATATTAGCATAATTCCAATAATGTGCATCTTTTGTACTTAAGGCTGAGTTATCCTTCTTCTATTGTGGTCTGAACTGTAGGAGCTGTTTATTTGCTGCAGACCGTTCTGGTGAAATAAGGATCTGTTAAAATAAACATCATATGTTTACTGTGATGCACCGTGGTACAGCAGGGTGAGAATGAGCCGAGCATGCATGCATGCTTCTAGTAATCCTGTCTGTGTGTGAACGAGGGGCCATGTGTGAATCTGAGTGCATGTTTACGAGTAAATAAGCCTGCGTGTGACTGCAGCTCAGTGTCTCTCTGTGAGACACAGCCAGTCAGACTCTTCTGTGCGTATCTGAGCCTGTCTGTTCCTATGTTTGCCACTTTCTGACCAAGTCTGGCTGAGCCTGTGATCTTGTGTTTGTGTCAGTGTGTATTTGTGTGAAACGTGTGTATTTGTGCGTGCATGCCTTTGCTTTCCGAGTGATGGCAGCCCAGACTCCCACTGTTCACCCATCTGTCCCCACCAGTCCCAGAGCGAGATCAGAAAGAACAGTGCCTGGAGAGGGGCGTTTGTGTGTGATTGAGTGTGTATTTTGTAAACCAATCAGTGTGTGTTTGTGTGCGTGAGTGTGAGCTCCTGTTCCCAGGGCAGTGGCTGTCAGTGGAATAACTAGGTAGAGCAGTGCCAGTGAGTGCGTGCCAGATTAGAGTACCCCCTACCAGCAGCCCAAATCAACTGCCTCATCAGGACATGTCATGCACAACCACGGAGCTAACACACACTAGCACAAATACACACACTAATGCACACCAGCACGGCATACTCGCACACACGGGCAGCCACGCACACACAGCAAAGACTGATCTGCTCGCCACAGTGTTATCGTGACCTACCCAGTCATTTTTTCTCTGTTTTTGGAGCGTGTCTGTGGCAAAGACTTTACTTGTTTCGTGCTACTTCATATTTTTAGGGATTTGAACTGAAGGTCAACATCACAAAGCCAAACTTAACATTCCCTAGTAGGCTTATTTTAAGCCCCAGACTTTGTACAAAATGTTCTGTGTCAGTGTGTCTGTTTATCCTTCTGTTTGTACCGGGATAAACCCAGAGAGTGATGCAATTTGGCCGTCGCTGGCTCGTCACTTTGGAACATCCTTCCTCTTCTTATTAGATCAGGCAAATCAACTGGATGTAGAGTAATATCTTTAAGAAGCATTTTATCCACTGTCATTACATCTTTGGTATTTTATTGATTTGTTTAATCTGTCTAAAATGGAATCATGAACACTTACGTCGTAACAGGGGTGAAACGGTTCACAGAGGTCACCGTTCAGTTCCTACTAGGAATGTGCGGTAATACGGTAATACCATATCCCAGGGTATTAAAAGTAGCCACAGTATTGCTTTAACCAGCATCATGAAGATGGTGTGTGGAATGAGCACGTTTATAATAAATGCCTTCATACAACATGTTCCAAATTATTATGGAAATGCTATATTTCTCTGATTTTCCTGAATATTTGATGCAAATGACAGCCAGTATATTTTTCAAGTCATCAACAGTTAGAAAATATTTCAGATTTTATTGAACAAAACTTACAATGACAACGATTTTCTTTAGAAAATATAAAACCTCAAAAATGCATTATTAAGCACAACAGTGTTTCAAACATTTTAAAGGTTCTAAAGAACTGAAAATGGTCATTTGTTGAAATTGCAGCATCAGGGGGTCATATTTACTGAAATCAAAGCTATTTCAATCAAAAATATCTTAACAGGCCAAGTTCCATGTTAACATAGGAGCCCTTCTTTGATATCACCTTCACTATTCTGTCATCCATTGAACTTGTGAGTTTATGGAGAGTTTCTGCTTGAATTTCTTTGCAGGATGTCAGAATATCCTCCCAGAGCTGCTGTTCTGATGTGAACTGCCTCCCACCCTCATAGATCTTTAGCTTGAGGATGCTCCAAAGGTTCTCAGTAGGGTTAAAGGTCAGGGGAGGATGGGGGCCACACCATGAGTTTCTCTCCTTTTATGCCCATAGCAGCCAATGACACAGAGGGATTCTTTGCAGCATGAGATGGTTCATTGTCACGCATGAAGATAATTTTGCTACAGAAGGCACTGTTCTTCTTTTTGTACCATGGAAGAAAGTGGTCAGTCAGAAACTCTATAAACTTTGCAGAGGTCATTTTCACACCTTCAGGGACCCTAAAGGGGTCTACCAGCTCTCTCCTCAGTCCGGCCCAGAACATGACTCCGCCCCCTCCTTGTTGACGTCCCGGCCTCATTAGGACATGGTGGCCATCCACCAACCATCCACTACTCCTCCATCTGGACCATCCAGGGTTGCACGGCACTCATCAGTCAACAAGACTGTTTGAAAATGAGTCTTCATGTATTTCTGGGCCCACTGCAACCGTTTCTGCTCGTGAGCATTGGTTAGGGGGGCTGAATAGTAGGTTTATACACGACTGCAAGCCACAAATTTCTTCATCGTACGATGATCACACTTAAGTTTTTCTGAAATATCTCATGTTTTCATTCCTTGTCCAAGGCATTACACTATTTGAGGCTTTTCAGTAGCAGAGATCCTTTTTTTCCCCATATTGCTGAAACCTGTGGCCTGCTTAATAATGTGGAACGTCTTATGTAGTTTTCCTTTAATTGGGCTCACCTGGTAAACTAATTATCACAGGTGTCTGAAATTGATTTCAGTCATCCAAAGAACCCTGAGACACAATACGATCCATGAGTTTCATTGAAAAACAAAAATGCGAATGTTTATGACACGAAAATCCAATTTGCATTATAATTTAAAATGCAGCGTCGTATGAATTCATTCCAAATCCAAAGCACCGCTACCTGTGTGTGAAGAGGCTTTAAAAATCATGACAGATTCCCGATAATGATGTCGGGACAATTTGGCAAACGATGAACATGGCCATGGCCTGGCACAGCGCTACATGGCACGACAGTAAGGTCTTCTCTAAGTGGCTGTACTGTGATCCATGACAACATAAGTTTTAAAACTATAATTCTTCTTTCCTTGCCTAGATGAGTGATGTGAAATTACAAAGTTTATTTTAACCACATGCCTGCAGCAGCAGCAACGCCAGGTACAATACAAATCATTAAAGATTTTTAAAAACGTGCAAACTTATTATGCAGCCTATCGGTCACTCATGAGACTCAGGTTCTTTTTCACTGATGTTTACTTTGGATCTGGATAAAACTAAAAATACAGAGAAATAAATAAAAACAGAAAAAATGTTAATTCTTAAATTATTACAGTCTTTGTAAAAGAAAATGTTCATATTAAAACTAGTGCTGTTACCTGATTAAAATTCTATGTACAGCTCATGAAAGTGCTGATCTGAGTCCTTATCAGTACCACTATCAATATTTTCTATAGTTTGGTGGAAAAACAAAATAAGGCCAAATATTTAAAGTACAGTGGTCTCAGCTGAGTAGAGCTTGAGTTAAAAAGCTGTGATTCAGTCTGTCACATCTACTGTATATCCCTCAAATATAAACACAGATTCACTGTATTTACTGAAGTTTCTCATCAAAAACTAAATTTTCCCATTTTACGTGACACTTGAACAAATCATAACATATAGAATACAGTTGTCTAATTTACCGAGGTTACCTGAATGCATCATATTTTCCATCTACAGCTGTAAAGTTCCATGTTGTTGTTAGCATCTTTGCTCACATTAGCATTAGCATTAACATTAGCAAAGATGTGCTTTGTCTGAAGCTGGAAGTAGAGACTCGTTGTGCTTCGGTGTAAAGACAGTTGGTTGATCCATCTGCTTTGTAAGGTTTAGAATTATTAAAACATAGTAATAAAAACAAAACATTCCTATTTTAGCCTTTGTAAGGTATTATATTTCTGATTCATGTAGTGTGCCAGGACGCTGTCACACAAGTGTTAGTAAAGATAATAAAGGCTCTATGTGGAAATACAGAGGGAGGGAAGCCAGCAGTATTACTCATACAAAATCAATGACTCATGTTTGTCATGTAAACACAGGATGGGATGTTGTAATGGAGCACTTAAAACACACACTTTACCCCCTAATCTCTACTTCTGCATATGTGTGTATGGCCTTTAAATTGTATTAGCGTAGCTAAAGTCCTCACCCTCTCTGCTTTTACATCCAGAAGTCTTCTTTTAAAACAGCGTGGAGGAGAGGAAGAAGCCCATGGGTCTCTTCACTCCTGTGAAAGCTAACTTTTCTTGTTCTTGTGTTTTGTTTTGCCCGCTTCTTCCTCTTTATTGTTCTTCCTTCAGTGCCGGTTGTTTAAAAGCAGTTGGCAAACAGTTACACGCGTTACTGCCACCTAGATTGGCGGACACCACCGTCATCTATGATTGCTGCTTTACTCCATTCAGACTGTAGACTGTAGAAAGAACTTAGACATGTGCATCATGTAACTGATGAATATTTCTTCACCAAACTGTAACCCTTTAACGACAAATACACACTCCTCTACTTAAGACTCACTGTTTCAGTTTTTTATTGTCATTTTGTTTCCAGTTTTCATCGTCCTAGCATGTCTAGTTGTGATATCAGGAGCATTTGTTTGGGACCAAAAGAGATAAAAAACTAACCTTGTAAATCAGATGGATTCACCCGTTTCCGTGTTTCTCACTGGCGAATCCATCTTGCAAAGCTCCCGTCTGAAGCATCTGGGCCCAGTTAGAAAGTGACAGGACCAATCAGCGACGAGGGGCAGTACTTTCAGGCGGGGGGAGTAAGCAAGCAGCAACAAGACGCTGGTGCAATTATGGTGGAAGACATTAGCCTGGATGCTGATTTATCAGAAAGTGACAACTCTTCTTCGTTAAAAGAAGAACAAAGAACACTGGTTTTCTTTTTAAAAACGATTGAAGTCGTGTACTGACATGTCTACAGTCACCGTGGTTCATGTTATGCAGCTCTCTATGGAGTACACCCCTTATGTAGGGGTGCAGCTTGGTAACGGCTATGTCATGTGTTTTGTTGCTCTGATTGGCCCATGAAGATGTAACAGACAGTCATCCAATCACCCTTCAAGTTTTTTTCAAAGTCTCTTCCATTTCCCAAACGCTGTCTACGATGGATGTGTGAAGCAGTGGATTAGCAGTCCATCGCCTTAACCACTCAGCTACCTTGTCAGTGGTGTTGTATATCTTGGCAACACTTAATCTTGAGGAACAGAGAAAGTTTAACACATATGCGGTCCTGGAGCAGTGCCATGGATGTCATTAGGCCCTTTTTGGGGGCTGAAGTCACCCTAAAATGTTCCTCATCCCCCCTAACAATAATTACAGTAAAAACAGCATTAATGAAGGAATAAACCACAGCATTAGGTTACTTTCTGCTTAATGTATCGAGCTGACATATTCAACCCATGGCTCTCCAGTTGCCTGTGGCTCTTTAGTGCCAAGTCTAAATGAAAACTTTTATTTCCTTGTAACCCGTGTGTTATTATTGCTGGGTGTGTGCGACAGAGGAATGTGCATAAGAGAGAGCAGAGGAAGTTCGCTGGTGCTGCCTCTCTTCAGTAAGCTCATTCATTGAGGTCTGCTGTCTTGTGTTCAAGCTGAAGCTTCTTCTGCCCTCATTTTAACAAGTTTCTTCTGTCGCTTCCTGTCCATGCTCCTCCACACTGGTATTTTATGATGATCATTGCGATACGTGTCATCATCAGCGAGCTTCACACATGGGTCACATGTTGAGATAACGTAATATCTAGAGAAACTTGTCCAAACGTGGGTGTTTTATTTGATCTTTAATGTACTGCGGATAATAAAAACTGTCTAAAGAGCAGAAACAGGAAACCAAAGCTGCAGAATGAGGCGGGGTGGAACGATGGTCTAAGAGAGCTGAAGGTGTGAGGCAGGACTAGTTTTAGTCATTTTGAGGCCCAGGGCAAAGACCAATATGAGGCCCCTCCCCCTTTAGCTAAAAGTATAAAAAAATGAGTGAAAAAAATAGAAAACATCTCTTTTAAAATAAGCAGAGCCACAGAGCTACAGTAAATGTCCCAGTATGAGATACAAATACCCAAATAGCCAACGAGAATTCACCAGCTCTTTGAAAAGCATCTCAGAGCTCAAACTAATATTCTAACACGTCATTAGACCAGGTGGAACTAGCATTAAAAATACATATATATATGCTCATTGTTAGTAACATATCCTTTCTTCTGCCACTAGACATTTTTATGTTGCCTACTGCATCCAATTTGATTGCACAATAATCCAACAGTTCACCATTTAATTTATTTCCACCATGGATCAGCTGATCTATGGATCTTCTTACACCCCTGTTTTGGAAAGTGGCTCTCTCTGAAGTATTTTCAGACAATATGGCTCTTTGGTAGAATAAGGTTGAGTTCCCCTGGTCTAGACTGTCTTCAGACAGAGGAATATCAGTGGCAGGCAGAGATAAACTAGTGTACATTTTACTAAATTCATTAATGGATATGTTTTCCAGCATCTTTTCCATGAACTCACCCTAATATACTGACTTTCAAATACAACTCACTCAGGCTGTTATTAGAAAAAAGGAAGACCTGCTCAAGGCTCAGGACAGGACAGACTTCTAGGGTAAAGAGAGTACGCCAGATTACAGGTCCTGATAAATGCTCTGCAACTAATAATAAATTAATTAATCAAGGATTTTAAGGTGAGCAAAAAAAAAATTTGGTGCATGTTAGATGGCTTGAATCGAAAACAGCCAAGGTGGCTGTTGTCAATAAATGTGTTATTGTGTTTACATGCAAGCATGGTAGAAGCAAGTATCCTGCAGAATGATGAGGATGGGATTCAAACCCATTGGTGCAGAGCACAATGCATTAGTAGAATGAATGCACTGAAGCCAGCTTGTTTGCTGAGCGGCACAGACGATGCTATCTCACTGACATGGACTGTCCTACAATGTCGTGAATCCAGTCTTTCTGGTGCATAGTGAGGGGCACTTTGTTGAGTTTTCCTGCTTGTTGGCAGCAACAGCCACTGGCAAACTTTTAAACAGGATGCCAGCATCTCACACTTTTTCTTGAACTGATCACCCCCAGCGCAGCTTTGGTCAGTGAAGGTGTAATTGTGTTGAAATATGAGGACAGCAGAATAAAGTCTCCTGTAGTACGACGAGGATGAGATTCGAACTCACGCGTGCAGAGCACAATGGATTAGCAGTCCATCGCCTTAACCACTCGGCCACCTCGTCCACAGGCCAGTGATTTTCTCGACACTTGATGGAGTAAGCTTGAGGAGTGGAGAACGTTTAACACTATGTGAACTTGGAGCACTGCCAAAGGGGGAGAGAGGAGTTAGCTCAAATGGTAGAGCGCTAGCTTAGCATGTGAGAGTCAGCAGGATAGATGCCACATTCTCCACAACACCTTCTCTGCCATCTTCTGTTGATGAAACAATGAGAGCAAAAGTGAGACATTTCATGTCTACAAGTCCTTCAGGTCATCTTGTGAAACGACATCTTTCTATCATCCTCCCTGCTTTAGGCTAGATTGTCCCTCAGTGCTTTCTATTCAGAATCAGGGACCACAGTGTTTCTATCCACTTGGGCTTCCAATGAAGACAGAATCACTACAAAGATGTCAACTACCCCACTGCAGCAACATTGATTGCAGAGGTTTACGTACAAGGCCACCTCATGGTGATGGGTCCGGACCTGCCAGGCAGCAAGTCCAGTCCTGCTGGTGCACAAGATAACAGGCACTTTGCTGAGTTTTCCAGCTTGTAGGCAGCAACAGCCACTGGCAAATTGTTCTGAAGTTGGCAAGAGATGGCTATCTTACTAGATGGCTTGAACTGAAGACAGTCAAGGTGTCTGTTGTGTGTCACTGTGTTTACATGCAAGCATGGTAGAAGCAAGTATCCTGTAGAATGATGAGGATGGGATTTGAACCCATTGGTGCAGAGCAAAATGCATTAGTAGAGTGAATGCACTGGAGCCGCCTTGTTTGCCGAGTGGCACAGACTATGCTATCTCATGGACGTTGGCCCAGTCCTGCAATGCCATGAATCTAGTCCTTCTGGTGCATAGTGAGGGGCACTTTGTTGAGTTTTCCTGCTTGTTGGCAGCAACAGCCACTGGCAAACTTTTAAACAAGGTGCCAGGATCTCAAACTTTTTCTTGAACTGATCACCCCCAGCGCAGCTTTGGTCAGTGAAGGTGTAATTGTGTTGAAATATGAGGACAGCAGAATAAAGTCTCCTGTAGTACGACGAGGATGAGATTCGAACTCACGCGTGCAGAGCACAATGGATTAGCAGTCCATCGCCTTAACCACTCGGCCACCTCGTCCACAGGCTGGTGTTTTTCTCGACATTGATGGAGTTATCTTGAGGAGTGGAGAACGTTTAACACTTATGTGAACTTGGAGCACTGCCAAAGGGGGAGAGAGGAGTTAGCTCAAATGGTAGAGCGCTAGCTTAGCATGTGAGAGGTAGTGGGATCAATGTACACGTTCTCCACAACACCTTCTCTGCCATCTTCTGTTGATGAAACAATGAGAGCAAAACTGAGACATTTTATGTCCGCAATGAAATGACTGTCTTTCAAGTCAGCAAGTCTGCAAGTCATTCAGGTCACCCTGTGAAACCATGCTTTCCTGTCTTCCTCCCTGCATTCGGCTAGATCGTCCCTCAGGGCTTTCTCAGGGACCACACTGTTTCTATCCACTTGGGCTTCCAATGGAGACAGAAACACTACAATACCCTTGTTTCCACCAGGTGGGGTGGTTTGATTGAGTACGGTTGTTTTTGGTTCTGTACGCTAAACACCAAAATAGTTAGCGTTTCCACAGACACCATACCCTCATTTGGTTGGCAGGCTGTAAAGGCATGAATTTGATGCCATAGGCAACGTGAGTCTGCTGGTCCAGCCGCAGTTATAGAAAGGATGAGTGACAGAAATCAGTAGAGAATAAGTATTAAACAGCTTTATTTCCGCTGAAAGTGCTTTTTTTAAAAATCATTTCATCTTAATGATGTTAACAGCTGTCAGTACAGATCCACAGCTGATGGAAAACATGTCCAGAAACGTTTTGAGTCATAACGATGCACTGATATGAAAATATATCTAGTCTATAACAGTTTATACAACAAAATAGAAAAGCTGTATCTTGAGAATTTGCCACATTAAAAATAAACTAAAAGTTTAACTGGTGTTAAAATCGAACTAGATTCAGTCAGAAATCCTGGGTGCACCGATCTCATTTAAAATAGTCTGCAGCCTGAAGTTTTACAAAGTAGATGAATAACTACAGAGAATCAGCTGATCTAAAGGTTCATATTCACAAAACTTCAACGTTAATTTAGTTTCACATCCATCACTGATAGATCAGGCTGATGTGAGCCTTCAGGCTCTGCTTTGTGTTCTGAAAATCAGCGCCGGTTAAATGTCAGGAAACTTGATTTGTGGCCAGATATCAATATCCACAGACTAGGAAACAGTGTGGAACTCTGTCGAGTCCAAATATCCCAGATTTAAGCAGCTATTAGTGCATTTTTTCTCCTATTTTCATTTGCTCCTCATAGAGTAGACTTCCGTGTTTTGCAGCCCGGAGCCAAACAGTCTTGTCTCGCACTGACCTGATGCCAGTGCGATCCCCTATTGTTGTGTATAGCACCACTTTGGGACGGATAGGTAAGAGTGGTACCCCAACTGAAGGGTGTGAAAGGTGGGACGGTACAAGCAAGTTTTTTGGGACCCTTTCCAACTTTTGCTCTATGGCATAGAACTGAACTGCTCGGTGGAAATGACCTAAAAGATATCAACTATCACTCTTTCACTCGTCAGTATGAGAACTCCATCTGTGTGAAACTTTTGGACCGTTAGTATTGGCACATAAATCTTGAGTTATATCTTGTGTCATAAATTTGTAAGTCGATGAAATTGCCTGTTTCTGTATTTCTGCTGCTAAAGTGCCAGTTTTATCAGACCTCGATGACATTTCTTTGTTAAGAGAAGACCAAAAAACAGCAGTGAGTTGTTTTCTTTTCAAAAATCACAAAAGCTGTGTACTGACATGTCTACAGTTGCTGTGGTTTGCGTTATGCAGTTCTATATGGAGTTTATGCCTCGGTCGCGGCTACGTCACGTTTTATTGCTCTGATTGGCCCATAAAGATGTGACAGACAGAACATTCATCCAATCACCCTCCGAGTTCTTTTTCAAAGGTTCTGCCTTTTCCCAAACATCATCTATGGAAGATTTTCTCCAGCTGGCATGCCAGGTTAGTACATTTGTTGGTCTTACAGTGACTGCTGACTTTAGACCACCACTGTAACAGTCAGACAGCTGGAGCAGAGGCAGGGAAAAAAATTACCTCTCACCGTGGGCAGAAAATTTATCATGGGAGGGTATCAGTAGCAGAAGGGGTAATCACACCCTGTGAACCGCTTTTACGTCACCGTGGTGCGCTTGGAGGTAGGGCTGACTCCCTTTGGCCCTGCTTTGAGCGCGGCTCGAGCGGCTTGGGAAAACTGGTGATGGAAAAAAAAGTGAAGTTTTTGAGTTTGAGGTCATGAACCGATGGTTGGACATTCCTCTTCGTAATTTTCTGGTAGAGAACAGAATTCATGGCTCCATCAATTCCATTAAGTAGTCCAGGACCCTCTGGTCATGCCATAAGACATATTTCCTTAGCAGAAAATGATGGATAAGGTCCCAGGGTGCATATGCACTCCAGCACAAACCTGGAAGTGCCTTTTTCAGTGCATTTCTCCCTCATTACAACAAATATATTTATGAAAACATAACTTTGGTTTTCTGTTTCATAAATCTCCCTTAACAGGTGACATTCTATTAAATAGAATTATATATATATATAACAGGAGTGGTCACTTTTTGAATGAATACTGGATCTTTGAACAGGCCAATAAAATGACCTTGAGGGCCTGATCTAGCCCCAGGGCCTATAATTGAATAGCCTGGCTATACATGATTCCTTGCCCCATAAAGGGTTAAAATATTTAGACTGTCAAAATCATTTTTATTCACAGAAAAAACATATACTTTTGTTATGTCCATTTTATAGGATTTAGGCCTAAATTTCAGATATTAGATGGCAAAAATGTGATTGAAAGCTGAAGAAAACATTTAAACTGCAGATACATCATCATTTGAGTGATTTATATTTAAGTGTGTTTTAAAATAAAAGTAAAAACATGTTATTGTTTTTAACAGGCATCATCTGTAGATAACTGTGGTGTAATACCATCTTCAGCCACTAGAGACCATCTCTGTACAGAGATAAGACAGTGGAGCTCTGTCATTTACCTCCACATGACTGTGAGGCCTCCTCTCCTCTAAGACCTTTAACACTGAGCCAGTATGAATCTGACATTCAGCTCTTTAGTGCTAACTTATGGGCACATGTCAGTGTTAATGTGGTCGCATATTAAAGTGCGTGCTGGTGTTTGTGTGCTGGCATTTCCTGTCATCAGAAGTGACATAAAAGCTTGGCCATATCAAAGCGTCATCTGTTCGCCCACTGTGTCTGCGCATGTGTGAGAGTTAAAAGAGCGTTTTGATCAGCAGCATGGCAGGACATTCAAAGCTGAGAGACATTTTACTGGGACCAAACACGTTTTTACACCTACACACAAAGACTGGCACATTTACAGGACGTGGACGCTCACCGCAGCTCTCTACTGTTTCTAAAATTAAAAAGCTGAACACACACTTCTGATGCTTTGATGAAAACTGAAAGCTGTAATTCAGTAAAGGCCGGATCAATTACTAAAACTCCTCAACTGGGGAGGGTTTGGTTGGGTCTGTGTGCATGCTCACGTGTCTGTGTTAAGGTTATTATCATTACTGAAACACAGAGAAATAAAAACCCAACAAGCCTTCAGTTGGATAATGATAACTGTTTAACATTTTTGAAACTAACAGAAATAAAATGATAGAAAAAGGGTGCTTACTCTTTAGGGTGACACCAAGCCTGTCTTACCAAAGTCAGGTAACATTTAGGATGACCTTGGGTTTGGGTCAGGCCTGTGGCTCCTTTCTCGCTTGTCTCTCCTCCGCTCTCTCCTCCTTGTTTCAGACTCTATCCACTGTCCTCTGCTCTAATGAGACTGGATTTTGGGGTAACTGTGCTGTCTGTGGGATGAAAATTGAAGGACCCTTAAAGTTTAAAACACAAAGGCCTGTTGGCAGGAAATATCTGTCTGACTCCGCCCCTGACCACGCCCCTCTCAGGAAGTGGATGCAGCACTCCTGATGTTACAATGTTACAGACAATTTTATCCAAAGTTTAGGACCTGACTGGGATTAGAACAATCAATCTCCCAAACCACAATCAGCAGAGTAACCCACTGAGCTATCCAGCATCTCAGCTGGCAGCTGAGAGGATCAGTAGAGGAGGGCGCAACTTTCCTCCAAGTGGGGGAGGGCCACCCAAACCTAGGGGTGGTGCTTACTCCCCATGTGAGGACACTAGGTGTAAAATCTGAGAGCGGCTTGTTTCAGCACACATTTTCTGAAAGATGGAGAAAGAGAGGAGAGAAGGGAATGGATTTTTCTGGTACTTGAGGGGATTGTGGACAGGCCAGGGGCACATATGTGTGTTAGAAAAGCCTGAAAAAGTGATTTTTACATAATATGTCCCCTTTAAGGACTACAATTAGAACATTATTTTTTAAAATAATTACTAATCATATGCTTTATTGTCCCTAAGCCACTGCATTGTCTCCCTGCAGCCACAGTGATGTAAACGAACTCCACCACTGCTCCTTAATGTCTCATTTCAGTCTAAAAACTCATCGACAGCTCAGCGCTCAAGAAAAAGCCATTTACACCCTGTGTTGTCAAACATTTACCTTTTTACTGTCCTTTATTTCCTGGTTAAGTTCGTGTCATAATCTTTATCCATATGAGCTTCCTTAATGTCTCAAACTAAAAGCACGTCTGTATAACAGGAAATCAATTACCCTTGGTTTAAGACGGCTAAAAAACTGCTTTAAATGCTAAATAGTAGACATTTTAACTGAGATAAAAAGGCTGTGATTAATAACAGGAAACTGTTTGTGGACTAGAGTTCACCAAAAGCAATGTGGGAGGCTCTATGGTCAAGTTGAGGAAGTTCTTTGGTCTGATGAGAGCAAAACGGAGCTTTTTGTCCATCATACAAGACGCCAAACACTGACATCACCACACACACACCATCCCCACTGTGGAGCACGGTGGTGGCAGCATCATGCTGTGGGGATGCTTCTCAGCAGTCGGCCCTAGAAGGATTGTAAAGTTAGAGGTGAAAATGAATGCGGCGAAATACAAGAGGACGATCTTATTCAGTCTGACGGAAAACTATGGCTTGGAAGATTTATTTTCCAGTCAGACAATGAGCCGAAGCAGACAGAGAAAGATACACAGAAATGGTTTAATGACAACAAGCGGAACGTTCTGGAGGGGCTGAGTCTATTTATGCCATCACTTTTACATTACATGTTATTTAATCCATATTACTTTATAGAAATGTGTTTTCACTTTGACATTAAAGCAAACAAGCCAAATTATATTGACCATAACTGATTTATGAAGTCAGTAATGGGTAGAACATCCTAACAGGTAAGTACTTACTGCTCTGTCCTTCCTGTTAAGTCATTCCTTGCTGACTTATACATTATGGTGTATTTCCTGTCTATTTTTCTAAGAAAAAATATCTAATTTGTTTGTTTGTGTGGTGATACTACTCAGAACACATCGTTCACATAATGCCTTTATGGTGACTTGAAAACTTTCCTTGTTTTTCCTCGGCCTCCCTGCTAAACTTAATAAACAGCACAGAAATAAACCATGCATGTCTTTGCACTAACTATTTCAACACATCAGATTACAAGCTGCATAAACTCAAGTGCTATCACCCTTTTATTCTCTGATTCCCTGACTGACTCTCTCTCTCTGCATGCGGCTGTTTTTGCACCTGTATGTCAGTTCAGCACACATTCAATCTAAAACAGACCCAGATGAATTCTCAAAATCCTTAAAACAACTAAAACCACCTGAAAGTAGTGAAATATTTATGTTTTATTAATGCATATTACACTGTAAAAACAGATTTTGACTCTTAGTATTTATAACATATAATTATTAAGTTTGTTTCACTAATTTGAATGTGTACTTTAATCCTTCTTATATTTTTTGACTAATTTCAAAATGTGCTGTCTCCATTTCAAATGAATTTATTTTAATTGTGTAAAAGTAACATAACAAAACTTTGTTCAAATAAGTTGGTTTGAAATGTGTTAAAATAATGTAAAAAAAATGTGTTCAACTAAAATGATTTTAATTGTGTAAAAGTAATCTTAAAAATGTGTTCAGGCTAGTTGATTTAAATGTGTACCAGGAACATAAAAAAACTGTGTTCAAATGAGGACCACATACTGCCCTGTCTGAGCATGTGCAGGGAGAAACTGCCATTTTGTTCTTTCCTGGTTGGGATTTACACTTTTCCAAGGACATTTTCAGCGCTGCAGTTACCCACCCGTTTGGGATTTACTGTTTTTGGTGGTGAAGCTTGTGTCAGGAAGTTAAATGAGTTTCTGTTCTAAGTATTTTTTGAACACATATTGCTGTTTTTATAAGGTTATAGCCATAGATATCAAGACGTAGCCAACACTTGGTTATTACTCAAATTATTTGAGTTATGACAAATCCTCAGTTTTCCCAGAATGCCTTTGGGCACTAAACCTGTATGCACGCAGTTTGCTGCTACTGTCTTGGTGAGGACACCCTTGAAAGAGAGATTTTTAATCTCAGTGAGGTTTTCTTCTGGTTAAATAAGGGTTAGATAAAACAATTAAACAGAATGCACCATGAGTGAAGTTGCCCTCTCAATTAAAGAGGTCCCGCCTATAGGGGGCACTGTTACTATTGTAAATGTTAATGACTATTGGATGGCAGATTAACATTGGTGAAACTTAAGCTACTGGCTCAGTAGATCGCCAACAGTCACTGCTGTAAATGATTGCGTGAGTTAATCCACCATGGGTGAAATGATAACATAATAAAACCTTTATCATTGAGCACTATTTAACATTATAAGAAAAGCAGTTACCTATGATGATAAATATACCTCTAATTTGTTGAGCTAAAACTATAAGTAAATTAATTTGGAAATTAATTTACTTAAAAATAATAAGTTGAGTCAACTTAAAAAACATGTGGAATTGAGGCAAATTTCTTTTGTGCAACTGCTAAAATTGATAAAATTGAGTTAATTCAACTCCATTCATTTGAGTCTGGTTAACCTAGGTTTAGCTGGCTTTTCTTAAAAAAATTAGCACCTTCTACACAAATTTATTAAGTCAGACTTATCTGTATTATTCATCTGCGTTTACTTAAAAATGTTAAGTTCAGTCAACACAAAAAATATATCTAGATCTAGATAAACATATTGTGTGCAATCTGTTGCCTCAATTTTATTGATTAGTTATGGTGTATCTTTTTTTACAGTGTATAGCAGCAGCTCTTTGACTTTTCCTCTGTGGCAGCCCCTTCATTAGTTTTCCTTAAAGGCCAAATTATTTCAAGAAAACAAAGCCAAGGGCCAGTAGTGGTTAAACATGCAGATGCCGACTCCTAAATAATAGCAAGTTTATTCACTGTTTCAAGTGCTTGTCATAATGCAGGGGTGTCAAACTCATACTAAGTCCAGGCCAGATTTGCTCCAGTGAGAAATCCTATTAAGGTCAGGAGTCTGAATTTAGGCCTAGGTCAACATTGACCCATAAACTGTCAACCTCATTTTCACCATTAGTAAAATATGAAAAAATATAGCACTGGTAATAAATCATTCTGAGATGAAAAAAAGTAAAAAAAAAAGAAAAAAAAAAGTTAAAACGGTCAAAGCCTGAGATAGAAAGTCTACTTTTTAGTTCAAAACATCAAAACACAAAACTTTAAGGCAAAGTACTGTTTTAAAAAAGGCAAATATTTGAGATAGAAAGTCAAAATATCAAGTTTAAAAGGTAAAAATATGACTTATAATTTTAAATTTTGAAACTTGAAGGTTAAAGGTAGAATATCTAACATTTTACACTTAAATGTAATAAAAATCAAACATATGCTGTGTAAATGTTTTTCTGAGTACAGTATCAACACACTGAATCAAAACTTCGGTACCCTGTAGTTTTGTTTTTATGGGATGTTTATAACTCTGTCCGGACCGGATTGGGGCGGGACACACCCCCCTCTCCTCCTAAATGCCCCCCCAGGGCAGCAGTGCTGCTGCAGGTAAATGTTTCACCCAAACAGCTGACAGGAGTGTAAATGGCAGACTCCAGTCTGAAGGCCTGCCTCCGGCTTCCCCTCCTCCTAAAAAGCCTCGACATTTGTGTAGGAAACCCTCTGACAAAGTGAGAGGAAAAACTAGAGTTAATATCGGACTTGCTGTTCCTCGGTGGCGAGCCCTACGCGACGCTAAAAAGCTCTCTCATGACTCAGAACTGGCTTTGCTTCTCGTGGATGCGTAAGTAGGCTACATCTTTTCATTCATTGTCTCAACATTTGTCCAGTGTTGATTTATTGACACAGCACTATTCTTATGGTTGGACATTTAAGCTGAGTGTGATAGCGCGGCTGAAATAAATGTGGGGTAAAAATGAATTAGCTAGGCTAATGTTAGCCTGCTGCTAATCAATGGAGGCTGCAGACGGAGGTAGCTCTACTAAAATCAGGTAGTGTCTCAAAATATGTTTATCTCAAATCACCCAAGTCTTGTTTGAAGCTGATGTTTTCATGTTTAATTGATGCTATAACATAACCGGCCAGGATAAGAAGAGCTCGTGAAATGGTTTACTGCAGCTGTAAAAAGACATTAGCAGGAAAGGTTGCCTTGAACGTTACATATAAGCTTGTATATGATCTGTGTTTAGGATCAACAGAAGCTAAAGGGGGAGGCTTCAAAGTGGCAGAGGTGTGTCAAAAACTCCTCTTTGTCTACATTTTCAAGGCTTTGCTCTCCTACGAAACCTAGAGGAAACAAAATCACATAGCCTACTTTTAAAATGTGATATGAAAAATCAAAGCATGAAAAAAAGTCAAAGTCATAAGTTTCAGTCAGAATTGTGAGATGCAAAATTGAAAATATGAAATGACAACATTAAATTCTTTTCCAACCTAATTATTTTCACTTTTTACTTCTTCAGATTTTTATAATTTAACAAGGATATTTTAAATTATCAAGGTAAAATTTACACATTTATACAGGAGGAAATCTGCAGACCTTGTACCAGAGGGCCAGTTATAATAGAAAGATCTTATGACCTTGTGGGCCAGATACAGCTGTACCACGGGCCGGATTTGGCCCCCGGGCCTAGAGTTTGACACTCGTGTCATTATGGGTCAACAGAGGATCAGGTCAGCGGTGTGAGACGAGGTCAAGATACAAGAGATGCTCTTAACATTGTGCTATTTATTTCAGTTTTGTTGAGAGGTGTCTGGCTGCAGGCATCCTCTCCCAGACACCTGCTCTGCAGACCACCACTGTGAGACACTACCTCAGTCAGGATGGTAGTGATGTAGTTGGGCCTAACATATTTGCTGGCACTGTTAGTATATACCGTTTTAGAAAGGGCTGCACCAACAGTGGCGTGCTAAAGCTACGTTAGCTTTGGCTAACGTGAGTATTTGTGTTAAAGAGGCTTAGACAGTCGAGAGCTGAGAAACTTAGTTCTCTGAAATGACACTCACTCATCAGCCGTTGTTTGGGTGTGGAAAAAAACAAAATTATTTCAGGATCAATCAGTGAGTGTAGTCAGGGCTGCGCTCTAGTCTAATCAAACTTCAAACTAAACAGAAAGCTGTTGGCAGCACAATAAATCATCTTAAACCAGGATCTGGGCACATCAACCATCTAACTGAGCAACCATCCCTGAAAAAGTCCCTCTCATATTCTAAAGCTGCAGCACTGTGAGCTCTCTGTGTGTATGCATGCCTATGCAGTACTGTGTTAGATTTCCTCTGGCTAATCCAGGGACCAGACCATACAGTAATCTGACTGATTGGTGCTGAGGGCATCTATGAGTTTTTCCAGGTCACCTAAAGACAGGAGGTTTGTTTTAAAGACGATAAAGGCAGATTTGTATCAGCGTTACTAAAATAAAGGTCAGCATCAGTGACGGCACTCTAAATACTGAAAAGGAAATACCCGCTCTGACAGAATGCATTTCACGTATTTCTTTATTTGTCCATCTCAGGGACAAAAAAGAAATCTAGTACTTTGTGAAATGGATGTATTTCAAAGTTGATAAAAATAGCACATAAGCTGCTGTAACCAGGGCTGGGGACCAGGATGTCCCGCTGTCCTAGGGATGACCTCAAATGTGCTTTAGGCAAATGTTTGTATGTGTGTTTGTCATGAAAATAAGCTCATTTGGATAAGCTTTCATTCACTGTGTGCTACAGGTTTTTCTTTTAATAACTTCCAAACATTTCCTAGGCCTGCTGCTTGTTTTTATTTTGTATTTTTAATTCAGAAGTCTTTTAAAAAACTACACCCAAGTGGTTTTTACTTAAAAGTACTGTCTGCTGTTGTGGGGTTGTGCTCCCTGCTCCTACTGGGGGTTGTGGGGGGGCCGGCGCTGATCTCAGCTGTCGTTGGGCGTGTCGATCACGGGGCTGAAATACGGCCAATTTAGAGTCACCAGTTAAACTATGAGCATGTCTTCAGTGGTGGGAGGAAGTTACCTGGAGAGAACCCACGCATGCACAGGGGGAACACGCAAACTCCACACAGAAAGGCCCTGACAGGGAAGTGAACCAGGGACCTTCTTGCTGTGGGGCAACAGCGTTTACCCCTGCACCACTGTGCTCAAGTCAAACAAGTTCCAGGCTTGCTAGAAGAGCTTCTGCAAAGACTAAAGGCTGGCTCAGACTACATGATTCTTTTGGTCGTTCATGATGGCACCATGTCAGACTATGCGACCAAAATCTTGTCCCATCTTGGCCGGAAGCCTGGCCACACTGCAGGACCGCTCAGCGTGTGCTGACGTCACCATTGTCTCCGTGACTGAGTGCAAGTTCACCAGTTGTCGGGGGGCGGGCCAAAGAGTGTCAATCACTCTACAACAGAAGCACTCTATGTGACTGTCGTGGTCTTTTTGCTCCAAATAAAAGGGAAAAAAGAAACAATTATGGATTGGATTATGGATAATAAGTATGGATGTATCAAAAGGAGGACAATATGGACTGGCTCTCCTTCAGATAGAACTTTAGGTATGCATGTAATAATGTAAATAAAATAAAATGTACACATTAGTTTTAGGGAATTAAAGGTGATAAAAGTGGTAAATCTTGATGCAAAGATAATGAGCAAGTGTTCTCCTGTTGTTAGACGTCAGGATTTACGTCGTTAACGTTAGGACAGAGTGTCAAACTAGATGATGATGTACAAACATGCTAGTGTTGTTGAATCGTGGTCATGAGGAATCATAAGGCGTCTTGGACGCGTCGTTAATTATGTCACACTACAAGACGGTTTGTTGTTCCCAACTCTCTAAATCGGGCCCGAGTTTTGACGATGAGCTGCGACGTCACAGTCAGGCTTAAATCCGGCTGAATTCGTGTAGTCTGAGCCGGCCTTAAAGAGGCATTGATCACATCATTCAATTGGCGACACCGAGGGCTTCCGGAGGGGAAAAAAACTGTTGGCTTAGATCTGTAGCTCAGATCTTTTTCTAATCTGTGTATCTTCTGAAGTCTCAGAGCTCTGATAAAGCTGCATAAACAGTCTGCTCATTTAAAGCTTGTCCTCCATGACAACACTGTAATGATGCTTTTATCAACTAAGGCCTTGTTTGCATGACAACGTTTTGCTTCATTTTCCGTTTTCATTTCGAAATAGTTCCACATTTACACGCCAACGTTTTGAAAACAATCTCCGTCTACATGAGAACGCAGGAAACACAAAAACGCTGAGGGGATTTACTGCACGATAAAACTGTCTCTACAACAAGGACAGTGCTGCACATTCACTGTTTTTCATGTGTTTTGATAACGTGTGACCTTTTTATCACAAACGGGTGCATGAGAGTAATTCATCACTAAATCCTCCTCCATCATAGCCCGTAGGAGCTGAATTTTTCTGTGGGGAATTAATCATTCTCTCTCTTATATCTATGTTAAAACAAGCCTGATCTTGCAAAGGATTTTCTGTGTTAATATGAAAATTCTCAGCGATAGTGATTACAGTCATTATCTTGATGATCGATGAAAAAGGTAAAAGTAATCATTTCCAAAATTAATAGCATGACTTTATTGAAAGCAGGGGGCGTCAAACTCAATCACAGCAGGGGCTGGATTCAGGACTCTGTCAACCTCATTTCCACCAGTGATAAAATATGAAATAAAACAGCAGTGATGAGAATCATTTGGAAATTCAAAAAAAAGTTAAAATGAAAGGTTTAAAAGGTCAAATCTGAGATTAAAAAATCCAATTTACTAGTTCGAAAGATCAGAACAAAAAATAGAAAAATAAAATTAACAGCAGATATATGAGGAGAAAGTTGAAATCATACATTTGAAAGGTCAAAATGTGAGATCAAATTTGAAATCATGAGTTTAAGAGTCAAAACATAACTTAACATTTTAAAATATGAGTCTGATAGTTCAAAATATGGGATTAAAAAGCCAAAATTAGGAGTTTAAAGTGTCAAAATATCAGCTAGAATTCAAAATGATGACTTAAAAAGTTAAAAATATGACTTAAATTTAAAATTGGAGTGTAAAAGGTCAAAAAATGATATAAAAAGTACAAATTAGTCAATTAAAATGTCAAATGCTTTTAAAAGTCAAAATATGGAATTAAAAATCCAAAGTTAGGAGTGAGAAGGTCAAAATATGACTTAAAATTTTAAATTGGCAATCTGAAAGATAAAAATGCGACATTAAGTCCAAATTCTGAGTTGAAAAGGTCAAAGCATGCAATGAATGCCTTGAGTTTGACACCTGTGATCCAAAGAAACTGGCACTGATAGCCCCTTAACAAGAATAATGTTGGCAACTTTGCCAGGCTATTTTTGCTGTTTTTGACACTTTTAACCAATTTTTGATATTTTTGGCCTCCTAAACTCTTTCTTTTCAATTCTTCAGCCCATTATAAACCACTTTTTCTGCATGTTTTATATTCTTTGAGCCACTCTTTTATCCATTTTTGCTACTTTTCTTCTACTTTCCACTTTTTAACCCCTTGACATTCATTCTTTGCACTATTTTTGCATCTTTTAACTCATTTTTGATACTTTTTTCCACTTTTTTCCTCATTTACCATTTTTTTTTGCAGGATTTTAACCCTTCTTAACCCCTTTTCCTGCATGTTGTACCAACTTTTATCCATTTTTGCCACTTTTTAGCCCCTTTTCATTACCTTTTTTTTTAACATTTAAATCAATGTTTGCCACTTTTCACCCATTTTGCCACTCTTAAAGCCCTTTTTCCAACTGTGCCAGGCTATTTGTGCTGTTTTTACCACTTTTAACCCATCTTTGATACTTATGGCCTCTTTGACCCCACTTAAACCACTTTTCCAGCACGTTTTATCATCTTGGTTCCACTTTCTTCTATTTTTTGTCTCTTTAAACCCCTTTTCAATACTTTTTATGCACTATTTTTGATACGTTTAACCCTTTTTTCCTGTTTTCACCACTTTTTCACCAATCTTTGTCCCTTTGTGCCACTCCACAACCCATTTTACCATTTATCACCCATTATTTTTGTAACACTTGCCATCCTTACCCTTTTAAGTTTGACTGAAAAGTAAATTTCTGTAAAAACAGATCAAATGTTGAAACATTCTTAAACTATTTCATATTAGTTGTTTGTGGAATGGATTTAACAGCTGCAGACATTTAAAGGATACTCTTTAAACCACAACATCTTCTTTTCCTCCTTTTCTGAATTTAATGATCTTTTGGGGGCCAGACAGGAAGCTTTGGGGGGCCTGATATGGCCCCCGGGCCTCCAGTTGATGATCAGTGGTATAGGAGAATCATGGTTTGAACCCCAGTCAGCTCCTAAAGTCTGGATAAAAATGTCTGTAACATCAGGAGAGCCACATTCATTCACTGAAAGGGGTGTGGTCAGGGGCGGAGTCAGAGAGCTCATTAATATTTAAAGCCACAGACACAGAAACAGCTCATTCTGAGCAGGGCTGAAACAGAGGGGCTTTCAGACATGCAAAAATCCAATCCAGCAACAAACTTCACAGGCGTGTTTTTGGGGACCTCTGAGACCGAGATAAACTTGTCTTAAAAGGGCAGAATATACGACCTTTAAGGACCTTGGTTAGGAGACTGTTGAACAGGTTTGGACAGACGTCTACCTGAGGACAGGTTCAAACACATCATGGACCTCGTGTGCAGGTTTATGGCATTGATACAAGCCTCGGGGAATTTCATATGCTCTGTTTACATCTGTTTGGCAGGTTGGTCTCAGTCTTGATCCAAACAGGGAGTCTGGTTGTGTGTCTGTTTGCCTCCATATTTGATTCTGTGTATTTGTAATACTCTGAGCTTTTTTCCTTCACAGATGTGTGTACACCTGCAGTGGAGGGGGTAATCACTCTTGTTCACAGAAACAGAAATTAGATTAGGCAGTTATGAAGAATGAATCATAAAAATGTGTGAGAGCACACACTCACCCACACACACCTGGGGCTGGATCCACACTGATAAGACGGCTTGCAGGTGGGAGCAAGAAGCTCAAATGATGGATGACAAATAGGAAGGCATCCGTTTGTAACAAGGAAATAGTTTGTGGCAAATTAGTTGTGTACCCATGTGGTTTTATTTCAGTGTCTGGTTTCCATTGGCAACCACAGAAACAGTACACAAATCCCTGTAGTCTCTCTCTCTTTATGTGGGGTAATATGTCGAGCCGACTCTGTATAAAGTCAAACAGCCTTCAAAGGCAGCATGTGAGGTATTAGCCCAGGTCCAGACCCAAGTTCACATTACCACTTCAAACAAACAGACCGACACTCGAGGTGCTGGTTTTATCGGAGGAGAAGTCGCCCTGGTCAGAGATGTCCTTGATTAGGTCCTGATTGTGGCTCCGCTTCCCCGTGGGGCTCTTGACAACAAGGTCAATACAAACAACAGTATCAATGTGTGTCTTTAGGATGTGTCAGAAACAGCCACACACACTTTTACACACACAACAACAAAGTCATCGACGGTGCCATGTTGGTTCAGTCGCCTAGCAACCCACACAATCAAATAAACAAAGAGACAAACGCTGCCTTTATGAATTTGAATTAAACTTTGACGAGCCAGAGGACAAAAGGCATTTTCAGATCCTTTAAATTAATTCAGTCAGCTGCAGTCTGAGATCACTGAGCCAGCGTTTTACTGCCCATGTGCAGGAGAGTTTGTGTGTATGAGAGCTGCTATGATGATGATAACAATCAGTGTTATGGCATCCTTTACATGGTTACCAGAAAACAGGCAAACAGATGCATACAGAAGGGTGTCACAATATGCACAGCGTTGTGCAAGTTCACATTTTAAAATGAGCAAGGTCAGAGTTCAGTTCAAGAGTGTACACATACACACTGTAACGATCAAACATTCACACCAACGGGGGCTGTGATGACATCGTATTCAAATACATGTGCTTTAACATGGAGCTGGCCCCCTTTAGCAGCTTCAACAGCCTCCACTCTTCTTGGAAGGCTTCCCACAAGATTTAGGAGTTTTTCTGTGGGGATTTGAGCCCATTCATTCTGAAGAGCACTGATCATCAACTGGTGGCCTGGGGGCCATATCAGGCCCCCAAAGCTTCCAGTCCGGCCCCTGAAAGATCACTGAATTCAGAAAAGGAGGAAAAGAAGATTTTAAGAGTATCCTTTGGCTTTAAATGTCTGCAGCTGTTAAATCTATTCCACAAACAACTAATATGAAATAGTTTTAGAATGTGTCAACATTCGATCTGTTTTTACAGAAATTTACTTTTCAGTCAAACTTAAAAGGGTAAGGTTGGTAAGTATTATAAAAATAATGGGTGATAAATGGTAAAATGGGTTGTGGAGTGGCACAAAGGGACAAAGATTGGTGAAAAAGTGGTGAAAACAGGAAAAAAGGGTTAAACGTATCAAAAATAGTGCACAAAAAGTATTGAAAAGGGGTTTAAAGAGACAAAATAGAAGAAAGTGGAACCAAGAGGATAAAACGTGCTGGAAAAGTGGTTTAAGAGGGTTTAAGAATGGAAAAAATGGGTTAAAGAGGCAAAAAGTATCAAAGATAATAATAATAATAATAACAATACATTTTATTTATAAAGCGCTTTTCATAAAACTCAAAGACACTGTACAATGCAGAAAAACAATGCAGACACTTATAAATGACCATTAAAAGTAGATAAAGCCCACATAAACCAACACAAGAGACAGAACACCACAATCACAGATTAAAAGCCATTTTAAAAAGGTGAGTTTTCAGTAGTGATTTAAATGTAAGTAAGTCTGTGCAGTTTTGAATGTGTGTTGGGAGAGAGTGTCGGGGGGGGGGGCTGCTATGGAGAAAGCTCTGTCCCCCCCCAGGTTCAGTCCTTGGTTCTAGATGGTGGGGCGAGGAGGTTGGCGTTAGAAGAGTGTACGGGTAGGAATGTGATGGTGGAGGAGGTCAGTAAGGTAAGGGGGGGGCTGTTGGTTTAGGCCTTTATAGGTGAGGAGGAGGATCTTAAACTGAACATGGAAGGGGATGGGAAGCCAGTGGAGTTCTTGAAGGACAGGGGTGATGTGGTCGCAGCGTGTGGGTGAGGAGGCGTGCCGCAGAGTTCTGGATGTGCTGGAGTTTACTGAGGATTTTGGAGGATGAGCCAAATAAAATGCTGTTGCAGTAGTCAAGTGGGGATGTTATGAATGCATGGATTAAAGTTTCTGCTGCAGAGAAGGAGAGGAGTGGACGGATGCGGGCTATGTTTTTTAAGTGGAAGAAGGCGGTTTTGGCGAGTTGTGTAACATGCTGTTGAAATGTGAGTTGGGGGTCAAAAATAATTCCAAGGTTGCGAATCTGAGGGGAGGGGGATAGGGTGAATGAATCAATGTGTAAGCTGAAGTTTTGGGCAGATTTGGTGAGGGATTTTGGGCCAATGATCATGATTTCAGATTTACTGTAGTTTAGTGAGAGGAAGTTGTTGGATGTCCAGGTTTTCATGGCAGTGAGGCAGTTGTTCAAAGTGGAGTGTGTATCTGTGGTGATGGAGGTGGTGGAGATATATAGTTGTATGTCATCAGCATAACAATGAAAATGGAGACCGTGGTGATGTATGATATGGCTGAGGGGTTAACAGATATATAATGAATAGGAAAGGACCAAGCACCGAACCCTGGGGGACGCCCTGCAACAGAGGAGCTGTGGAGGAGGAGCAGTTGTTTATGTAGATGAACTGTTTTCTGTCCTTGAGGTATGATTTGATCCTTGATAGTGCAGTGCCGGTGATGTTGAATGTGTGTTCCAAACGGGAAAGTAGGATGGAGTGGTTGATGGTATCGAAAGCAGCTGTAAGGTCCAGAAGGACAAGGATGCTGAGGTGGCAGATGAGAATCAGATGAGAGGAGGAGGTTGTTAGTGACTTTGAGGAGTGCGGTTAAAAGTGGGTTGAAAGTGGTAAAAACAGCACAAATAGCCTGGCACAGTTGAAAAAAGGGATTAAAGAGTGGCAAAATGGGTGAAAAGTGGCAAACATTGATATAAATATTTCAAAAAATGTAATGAAAAGGGGCTAAAAGGTGGCAAAATGGATAAATGTGGGTAAAACATGCAGGAAAAGGGGTTAAGAGGGGTTAAAAACTTGCAAAAAATTGGTAAATGAGGAAAAAAGTGGAAAAAAGTATCAAAAATGGGTTAAAAGTGGCAAAAATTGTGCAAAGAATGAATGACAAGGGGTTAAAAAGTGGAAAATAGAATAAAAGTGGCAAAAATGGATAAAAGAGTGGCTCAAAGAGAATAAAACATGCAGAAAAAGTGGTTTATAATGGGCTACAGAATTGTCAAAAAGAGTTTAAGAGGCCAAAAATATCAAAAATTGGTTAAAAGTGTCAAAAACAGCAAAAATAGCCTGGCAAAGTTGGAAAAAGCTGTTAAAGAGTGGCAAACATTGATTTAAATGTTGCAACAATTATTGAAAAAAAAAAGTAATGAAAATGGGTGGAAAAAGTGTCAAAATTGGATCAGAGAGTGAAGGGGGTAAAATGTGCAGGGAAAGTGGTTTAAGAGGGGTTAAAATCTTGCAAAAATTGGTAAAAGAGGAAAAAAGGGGCAAAAATGATCAAAAAATGGTTAAAAGTGTCAAAAATGGGGGACAGATAGGGATAGATCTCACTGGTAATGGCTAAAAATGTCCTGCATTTTGAAAGAAAATTCAAATACTACTACAATAATATTTCAATCACACCAAAAATATTTCTGTATTTTTTGTGGATTTGAAAGTCTTAAATGTCTAAATTAGTGCTGTTAATAGATTTAAAAAAAATCAATTTAATCACATCACTGTGCTGTGATTAATCATGATTAATCACAGCATTTTAAAACAGTTTTAGTATTTTTTACGTTTTAAAATTTTTAAACTTTCTTATTCTCAAGTGTTTTATTTTCGTTCTCTTAATTCTATGTACAGCATTTTGAAAGCGCTTTATAAAAACCATTATTATTTATGAATTATACCTATTAAATACTATCATTTACTCAGATTTTTGTTTCAGATAAAAGAAGTAGAAGTATGGCGTTTGAATTAAGGAATATTTGACAAACTATAGTTTTTAAACTTTAACATCTCAGCTTAGTTGTGATGGTTTGTAAATCAGAGTGTCTTAATTCTCTAGTCAATCATATTCATAAACAGCAGTAGAGTCCAGCAGACAAACACAGCAGGTAGAAAATCAGTTGTGCTGTAAAGTGAATGGTCAGGTGTGCAGCTACCCCGAGGTGGCTGAAGTAGCTGACTGATGTCCCGTCAGTATAATAAATGTACAGTGCTTAATAAATAGACCACCACCCAAAGTAAGGTTTATATCACAGCTGTCCTAAATTAACAGCATTGGTAATTACCAAAATCATTTTTATGTTCCTGCAATGGTTAATACACCAATATGTAGAAGCTCTTTAACCCAAATGATATTTTTAATGCTAAAATAAAATTATTATTGTTATCCATGAATTTTCAAATTTACTGATTTACAAAAAACTGAAAAAAATAGTAAAGCACATTAATATTTCTTGATTAATATGTCAAATTATAGTTATTTACTTGCATTCCTGAACAGAAAAATGAGTTTTAGTGGTTGAATGTTATGCTTGATTCATTTCTGACTTCTCAGAGAAGCCCAGTGAGCCGGCTCAAATTTGTGTATAAAAAGGTGAATTCAGTCTGAAATTCCTCATTCCTGTTCAAAATGGTAAAACATGGAGCGCTGACTGAAAATATAAGAGTCTGCATTAAAGCCCTTCATGATGCTGGATGGTCTCTGAGACAAACAGGGAAAGACATAAAGTGTTCTCACAGTGTGGTCAAGTCTGCTTTGGAGTCAGCTGCCCAGACTGGTTCTTACAAAATGCTCCAAGGAAGAGGCAGGAAACCAAAGTTAACTGGAGCAGATGTCAGACACCTCAAGATCTGAAGTACTAGAGACAGAAGGAAGAGCACTGCTGATCTTCAGGCAGAGATGAATGCTTCTAGATCAGAGTCTGAGAAAGTCTCCACCATAAGCAGACGACTGAGGGAACAAGGCTTAAAGGGAAGAATAGCTGCTAAGAAGCCATTATTGAGGCCTGCACACAACCAGAAATGCCTCAGATTTGCCAGGGAGCACAAACACTGGACTGTTGATGACTGGAAGAAGGTACTCTGGACGGACCAGTCCAAGTTTGAACTCTTGGGTCAGCATGGTCGTGTTTATGTCCGCAGAAAAGCTGGAGAAGGTTTTGATGCCAGATGCACCCACAGTGAAACACGGTGGAGATTCCATTATGGTATGAGGTTCCATTTGTGGGTACGACGTGGACAAATGAGTGAAAATGGACGGTATCATGAACAAGAACATCTACCACAACGTCTTAGTGCATCATGGAATCCCTTCTGGACTGAATCTGATTGGTCGTGGGTTCATATACCAACAAGACGATGACCCCAAGCATACTTCAAAGCTGTGCAGAGACTATTTGACCAAGAAAAAGGAATCTGGAGTACTGGAACTGATGGACTGGCCAAGTCAAAGTCCGGATTTGAATCCTGTTGAACAAATTTGGGATTTAGTAGATTCAAAGATTGATGGCACAAAAGTTTCATCTAAAGCAAGTCTGTGGGAACAGCTAGAAACTATTTGGAACTCAGTAACAAAAGAGAGTGTGGAAAAGTCCATAAAAACAATGGCAGCAAGAATGACAGCTGTTATCAAGGCCAAAGGAGGCCGTACACAATATGAAGTTTCTTGGTTATTATGTGTGAAAAAGGACTATTTAGTTGTTCAGTTTGTAATTTGCCAAAATAAATAACAATAACATTTTTAGTTTTATACAAGTTTTTGAAAGATTTATAAAATATTTATGTTTCCTCGTTTTTATGACAGGTGGTCTAATGAATTCGTTAAGCACTGTAGCTCGGGCCAGCTGCTCCACAATCACTGTCATACAGTTCACAGATTCTTGTGGCTATAGTTCCACTAGGTGTTGTTTTGTGGTAGGGGTCATATAAGGCAATCTGGCGATCTCGAAGCCCCTTGTCGTCAACGATGTTGATGGTCTGCGGTCTTTGGCGAGCTATTAGCGATCGCATTAGCTAGTTTAGACATTGTCGTTTTGAGGACAAATCCAGGTCTGCTGTACTCCGCTGGTGTAGCTTAACAGCTAGATCTACGGATCTATTTATGTTAGTTTTAGTCTAGTTTTTGTCATGGAAAGAAAGGCAGTCGAAGAACATATTTTGTCACAGTTTAAGTCTTCAGACTCTTTTATCTAAACTTTTATTCGCCAGAGTTTTAAAAGAAAATTGCCTTTCAGCAGACCTGGTCTGTCTCCCCACTCATCACTGCTGGCTGCGTTTGACCCGCCTGTCACCTCTTCACCACCGGGCACGTAAACATCCATGCTGGAGGACTACGGGAGGAAGTTGTGGCCAAACTTAGTCATATGATTAAAATGCATTATTATTTTTTTTTACGCGTTAAGGTTTCAAGACTAATCACGAGAGTTTATGCATTTACATGAACAACCCGAGTCTAAATCTAACACTTTTTAGCTGTTTTCATTTTTCATAATTGTCTAAAGAGGCTGCAGTCTAATTTTTCTGCTTTAATTTTTTAATTCAGTTTAAGTGCATGTACAGTTTTGATGGAGCTCCACCAGACCTGATGCCAGTCTGCATGACTGTTCATGTTTTGGCCTGTTGAGCTCTCACTGTGTCCTTACGGCTTCGCTAGCAAGGCACCTACATGATCATGTGATGTGTGCATGCAAATGAAGGTAAATGCAAGACTTCTGAGCGGTGCTTGAGCATGGGGCCCATACTTGTTAACATTTGACAAGATTTTGCAAATAAAAAGCAGCTTTGCAGTGAAGCTTTAGCACAGAGTCTGTTAATGTTGGCACTGCTAGCATCTCAGAGAAAGCCTTCTTTGAGGACTACATGAACAAACACTATCTGCATTTTCTTGATCATTTTATCACATTTTATCATACAATCTGCACAAAGCATGCACATGTCCGTGTCACTAGTGTAGGTTAGAAATATAAGATGCAGTGGGATCTTAAATATAGAGAAAGGGTCTTGAAAAGGTCTTAAAAAGTATTAAATTTGGTGTCAGATTTTCTGAATAAAGTGACAAATGCAAGACAGTCTGGCAGCTGACCACCACTGTCAGACACCACCATTGTCAGGACGGAGATACAAGCAAAAACTTTCAAGGTTCTTCCATTCAAATTTCAATTAAAACCTGCCTTTGCACTCAAAACTGCCTCCTTGTGCTTATTTTTTTAACGTTTGTGCGCTTAATGTCTGCTTTTTTTGATAAATCAGCTGGTAGGAAAAGGTATTGGGTTGACCAATCACGTTAGGGAGTTCTAGCAGAGTGGTTTTATATTGCACAGAGAAACGTCAGAGAGGAGAATGGGTTTAGCACAAGCAGAGGGAATTTGAGCGAGTAGATTAAGATCAAAGAGCTAGCCGACATTTTTAGCTCAAACAGAGAAAGTCGGGCAATTTAGAGCTCAAAGGCAGGTTTGAATGGAAAGTGTGAAGAAAAATTAGAGCCCTAAACCAGCAAGTCATGCTCAGAAATGTTAAAATGCGCTTTTGAGATTTGCGACAATAATGACTCCATAGAAAGGCCCAAGTTTCACTGAAGGAGAATCCAAACATGTTTGGGTTAGGTTTCAGTTGTACGTGCAGGTTTAGATAAGCACAAAGATCTCTATTTAAACTACAAAAAGAAAAAAAATGCATCAAGTCAAAATATGACATCAGTATTGCCAAACCCCTTTATTTCAGTACCTTACATGCATCCGCAACCATTCCGGTTGAAATCTATTGTTCTTCTTTGGAAATTGATCTCCCAATTAAAAGCTGTGTTAAGAGGAGGTCTGTCAATCATTAACACTTCTCACACAACAGCAGAGTTTCACTCCTGCTGAGCAACAACCCATCCAGAACAGCCTCATTATCTCCTGCTCTCATGCCATCCTAATTCCTTTATTTCTCTCCCTCTGTTTAATCTGTTCACTCCCACCTGTGTGGGTTTGGAGGAACAACTGCAGCAAAGACATGCTAAATGCATTAACGAGCCAGGAAAGCTGCTAATGGAGTAGCCACTTAGCCTTCCAGGTCCATCTTTTAAAGACGATGGGATTTTTGAAGGAGTAACACAAGTTTAAGGGGTTTTATTTACAATGACATAAATACACTTTGAAGCATCCTGCTTAGAAATTCTGAAGCTTTTTCATGTCCATCCAAACGTGGTTGCTAACTGCAACTTGGACCACAGCGTTAGTCAGGGACATGAAATGACATCACACTGAACATGCAAACTCCTTTATGAGTCCGCCTTCACTGGCTCAGTTTTATGTTGATATAACTCTGACTTTAACCTTTCAGTTTGTCAGTGACACCAAGAAGAAAGTCTTCTCTAGGAGAGGAGAGTGTGAAATCAAAGTTGGAATCTTAGTGGTGGGGACACTGAAGTCAGCTGACTGTGGTATGGGAAGGCTTTTGAGCATTTATTGATAATGTCAACCATCAGTCAGCTCTAATACTACTTAATTTTTCAGTACTAGTACTCAACTTTTGCAAACTAGTAAAAGACTTGGCTGTACTTGTAGAGCTAAAAAGTTTAGTACTAGTACTAGTAAATACCAAATTCTAATTATTAGGCGGGGAAGAAGTAAACTTAGACTTCTCATTGGCTTTCCAGTTCATTTAAAATGACAACCAATCAAGATGCAGGATTTGGGCATAATCCCACCTATTTGCATACAGTGACTGGTACCTCTGGTTATCTTTCTCGGTACACCTGCTGCTACTTACCAGTAGGGGTGCAATCGGTTTTGTATTCATTACAGTTTGGGGGTCACGGTTCAGCAAACACAGTCAGATGACAAATACATCTGAACTGTAAAAAAATAAAACAAAGCAAATGTGACAATGTGGCAGTGATACTAGTCAGTATTTGCTAACCGCTATTTAACCACCAACGAAAAAGAGGAAGCCGCTGTTGTTACAAAGCCTCCAGATATGAAAGCAAAAAGGGTTAAACATATTAGCGCTGTAGAAACCACTGACGACAGGCGCTCTACTCAGTAATCATTGCAACTCCCCATGTTAGCATGAGCTAGTCTGGAGTCCTTCACTGATGAATACAAGTCAGGATTTCTGACGTAACCATTGCACAGACTTTTCATAAGAAATTGTGTAATGGTACACTTCAGAAATCAAAGAGTATATGTTAATTTGATTCCCATCCTCATTGCAGGACTGGAGACTTTCTACTGCCATGCTTGCATTTCAACACAATGACACCTCCACTGAGAACAGCCACCCTTCAACCGTTTTCAAATTGGCCTACTGCATACTCCCACCAAACAGAGTATGCAGTATGTACTGCGCACTGCGTACTGCATTCGAAGTAGTATGCAATTTGACTGCCAGTCGGACGTTATTGTGTAGTATGCTTGGCCCGGATTAGCTGGTCTCCGGTATACAGAAGTATGTCATACCCTGGTCAATATTAAACGACCCTACAGTGTTTTCCATCCATTTATGTACTGAAAAAATCTGTAAAGTGTTTTTATTTGATTTTTGGGGTTTTTTATAGCAGTTGGTTTTAACTTAGCGTGTATAGTGCAGTGAAAGGACACACTTGACGCACCTTTACAGCCATTATGAGCCGTAACTGCAAAACAGCAACAACAGTTACCTTATTACAACTTATTTCACTATAGTACATGTTAAAAAGGTAATAAGAAAAAGTAATGGCACTTTCATTTCTAACTGTCAGCCACACCGGTGAAAGTTTTACCACTCGCCATCATTATGAACTCTAACCCAGTGCTCTGCATTGTGGGTAACAGTAGGTGAAGCAGACTGGTCCGATGCAGACTAGGAAATTTTCCCGAATCAGTACGTCATTCGGGTATTTTTGGCATACTGCAACTTTCACATTTGTTTGCATACTGCATACTACATTTTGGGCAAATCAGTACGCACTGCTAGTATAGTAGGAGAATTCGAAAACGGCAAATGTTTCTCCAGTGGGGTAGCTGACATCGCTGCAGTCTTTCTGTCTTCATGGGAAGCCCAAGTGGATGACAAAAGAAAGAGGACAGGGCTAGTCTGAAACAGGGAGGATGATGGGGAAATGTCGTTTTACAAGATGACCTGAGTGACTTTCAGGCTCTGTGACTTGAAAGAAAGTCATTTTATTGTAGACATGAAATGTCTCAGTTTTGCTGTCATTGTTTCATCAACAGAAGATGGCAGAGAAGGTGTTGTGGAGAATGTGGCATCTATCCCGCTGCCTCTCACATGCTAAGCTAGCGCTCTACGATTTGAGCTAATTCTCCTCTGGAAAGCCTCACTTGGCAGTGCTCCAAGTTCACATAAGTGTTAAACGTTCTACGCTCCTCAAAATTACTCCATCAAGTGTCGTGAAAAACAGTGGTCCCGTTGACGAGGAGACGTTGAGAGTTCGAATCTCATCCTCGTCGCACTACAAGAGACTTTATTCTGCTGTCCTCATATTTCAACACAATTACACCTTCACTGACCAAAGCTGCGCTGGGGGTGATCAGTTCAAGAAAAAGTTTGAGATGCTGGCATCTGACTTAAAAGTTTGCCAGTGGCTGTTGCTGCCCACAAGCAGGAAAACTCAACAAAGTGCCCCTCACTATGCACCAGAAGGACTAGATTCATGGCATTGCAGGACTGGGCCAACGTCCATGAGATAGCATAGTCTGTGCAGCTCAGCAAACCAGCTGGCTCCATTGCGTTCACTCTGCTAATGCATTGTGCTCTGCACCAATGGGTTTGAATCCCATCCTTAATTGTTCTACAGGATACTCGCTTCTACCATGCTTGCATGTAAACACAATAACACATTTATTGACAACAGCCACCTTGGCTGTTTTCGATTCAAGCCATCTAGTAAGATAGCCATCTCTTGCCAACACTGTAAAAAGCAACATCCATTTTACTCATAAACATTGAGCTGAAATTACTCAGTTCTTCTTAACCTGTTCTAAATACTTATTATAAACAAGTTAAATGTACTTCTTTGCCATAACAGCAAAAGGGCTCAATTTACTTAAGTTTACTTAGTTTAAAAAAATTAAGTAAAAAGGGGGTATAATTAAGTTCTGTTAACTTAAAAATCCAAAACAGCGATTTGAACTCTATTTTTATGAGCTGATAGAACTTATTTCAGTTTTAAGTGAACAGTACTCAAACAATTTAAGTATTTTTTTGTTATAACTCATAATATTTGAGTTATGGCAAATCTACAGTTTTCCCAGAATGCCTTTGGGCACTAAACCTTTATGCACTCTGTTTGCTGCAGCTGTCTTTGCCAGGACACTTTTGAAAAAGAGATTTTTAATCTCAATGAGGTTTTCTCCTGGTTAAAAAAGGTGAAATAAGATGAACAAATAAAATGCACCACGAGTGAAGTTACTGTCTCAATTAAAGATGTCCCATCCATAGGGGGCGCTGTTATTATTATCAGCATCAATGAAAGTTGTATGGCATGCTGTCATTAATGAAGTGGGTTGCCAACAGCCATTGTTGCCATTGGTGGCACAAGATAGTCCACCTTAGGTGAGATGATAACTTACAAAGCTTTTACAGAGAGTACTAGCTGATGTTCTAAGGTGATCAGTTATCTAAGATATTATGAGTGCTATGAACTTATCAGTGTTTACAATGCACTAAAAATGTTAAGTATTGCACACTCTAAGTAGATGATTTAGGCTAAGTCCTGCAAACTTAAATTAACATTTGAATCTCAGTTGTGAGAACTTAAAATAATTGATTTTAAACTGGTAGTGAATACTTAAATAGTTCAAGTAGAACAAGTACTGCACACTAAAAACAAACAAGCTTTTTAAACTCACAAAAGTCAAGTGTAGTTTACTTGTTATTTTTGAGGCAACAACTTTCCATAATTTTTTTAAGTAAGCTCAACTAATTTTTTCTTACAGTGAACTTCAGAACAATTTGCCAGTGGCTGTTGCTGCCTACAAGCTGGAAAACTCAGCAAAGTGCCTGTTATCTTGTGCACCAGCAGGACTGGATTTGCTGCCTGGCAGGTCCGGACCCATCACCATGAGGTGGCCTTGTACGTAAAGCTCTGCAATCCATTTTGCTGCAGTGGGGTAGTTGACATCTTTGTAGTGTTTCTGTCTTAATTGGAAGCCCAAGTGGATAGAAACACTGTGGTCCCTGCTTCTGAATAGAAAGCACTGAGGGACATTCTAGCCTAAAGCAGGGAGGATGATGGGAAATGTCGTTTTACAAGATGACCTGAGTGACTTGTCGACGCGCTGACTGAAGAGAAAGTCATTTCATTGTAGACATGAAATGTCTCAGTTTTGCTCTCATTGTTTCATCAACAGAAGATGGCAGAGAAGGTGTTGTGTAGAATACGGCATCAATCCCACTGCCTCTCACATGCTAAGATAGCGCTCTACCATTTGAGCTAATTCTCCTCTGGAAAGCCTCACTTGGCAGTGCTCCAAGTTCACATAAGTGTTAAATGTTCTCCGCTCCTCAAAATTACTCCATCAAGTGTTGTGAAAAACAGTGGTCCCGTTGACGAGGTGGCCGAGTGGTTAAGGCGATGGACTGCTAATCCATTGTGCTCTGCACGCGTGAGTTCGAATCTCATCCTCGTCGTACTACAAGAGCCTTTTTTCTGCTGTCCTCATATTTCAACACAATTACACCTTCACTGACCAAAGCTGCGCTGGGGGTGATCAGTTCAAGCTGAAGTGTGAGATGCTGACATCTGACTTAAAAGTTTGCCAGTGGCTGTTGCTGCCCACAAGCAGGAAAACTCAACAAAGTGCCCCTCACTATGCACCAGAAGGACTAGATTCATGGCATTGCAGGACTGGGCCAACGTCCATGAGATAGCATCGTCTGTGCAGCTCAGCAAACCAGCTGGCTCCATTGCGTTCACTCTGCTAATGCATTGTGCTCTGCACCAATGGGTTTGAATCCCATCCTTAATTGTTCTACAGGATACTCGCTTCTACCATGCTTGCATGTAAACACAATAACACATTTATTGACAACAGCCACCTTGGCTGTTTTCGATTCAAGCCATCTAGTAAGATAGCCATCTCTTGCCAACACTGTAAAAAGCAACATCCATTTTACTCATAAACATTGAGCTGAAATTACTCAGTTCTTCTTAACCTGTTCTAAATACTTATTATAAACAAGTTAAATGTACTTCTTTGCCATAACAGCAAAAGGGCTCAATTTACTTAAGTTTACTTAGTTTAAAAAAATTAAGTAAAAAGGGGGTATAATTAAGTTCTGTTAACTTAAAAATCCAAAACAGCGATTTGAACTCTATTTTTATGAGCTGATAGAACTTATTTCAGTTTTAAGTGAACAGTACTCAAACAATTTAAGTATTTTTTTGTTATAACTCATAATATTTGAGTTATGGCAAATCTACAGTTTTCCCAGAATGCCTTTGGGCACTAAACCTTTATACACTCTGTTTGCTGCAGCTGTCTTTGCCAGGACACTTTTGAAAAAGAGATTTTTAATCTCAGTGAGGTTTTCTCCTGGTTAAAAAAGGTGAAATAAGATGAACAAATAAAATGCACCACGAGTGAAGTTACTGTCTCAATTAAAGATGTCCCATCCATAGGGGGCACTGTTATTATTATCAGCATCAATGAAAGTTGTATGGCACGCTGTCATTAATGAAGTGGGTTGCTAACAGCCATTGTTGCAATTGGTGGCACAAGATAGTCCACCTTAGGTGAGATGATAACTTACAAAGCTTTTACAGAGAGTACTAGCTGATGTTCTAAGGTGATCAGTTATCTAAGATATTATGAGTGCTATGAACTTATCAGTGTTTACAATGCACTAAAAATGTTAAGTATTGCACACTCTAAGTAGATGATTTAGGCTAAGTCCTGCAAACTTAAATTAACATTTGAATCTCAGTTGTGAGAACTTAAAATAATTGATTTTAAACTGGTAGTGAATACTTAAATAGTTCAAGTAGAACAAGTACTGCACACTAAAAACAAACAAGCTTTTTAAACTCACAAAAGTCAAGTGTAGTTTACTTGTTATTTTTGAGGCAACAACTTTCCATAATTTTTTTAAGTAAGCTCAACTAATTTTTTCTTGCAGTGAACTTCAGAACAATTTGCCAGTGGCTGTTGCTGCTTACAAGCTGGAAAACTCAGCAAAGTGCCTGTTATCTTGTGCACCAAAAGGACTGGACTTGCTGCCTGGCAGGTCCGGACCCATCACCATGAGGTGGCCTTGTACGTAAAGCTCTGCAATCAATGTTGCTGCAGTGGGGTAGTTGACATCTTTGTAGTGTTTCTGTCTTAATTGGAAGCCCAAGTGGATAGAAATACTGTGGTCCCTGATTCTGAATAGAAAGCACTGAGGGACAATCTAGCCTAAAGCAGGGAGGATGATGGGAAATGTCGTTTTACAAGATGACCTGAGTGACTTGTCGACGCGCTGACTGAAGAGAAAGTCATTTCATTGTAGACATGAAATGTCTCAGTTTTGCTCTCATTGTTTTATCAACAGAAGATGGCAGAGAAGGTGTTGTGGAGAATGTGGCATCTATCCCGCTGCCTCTCACATGCTAAGCTAGCGCTCTACCATTTGAGCTAATTCTCCTCTGGAAAGCCTCACTTGGCAGTGCTCCAAGTTCACATAAGTGTTAAACGTTCTCCGCTCCTCAAAATTACTCCATCAAGTGTCGTGAAAAACAGTGGTCCCGTTGACGAGGTGGCCGAGTGGTTAAGGCGATGGACTGCTAATCCATTGTGCTCTGCACGCGTGAGTTCGAATCTCATCCTCGTCGTACTACAAGAGACTTTATTCTGCTGTCCTCATATTTCAACACAATTACACCTTCACTGACCAAAGCTGCGCTGGGGGTGATCAGTTCAAGCTGAAGTGTCAGATGCTGGCATCTTGCAGTTTGCCAGTGGCTGTTGCTGCCAACAAGCAGGAAAACTCAACAAAGTGCACCAGAAGGACTAGATTCACGGCATTGCAGGACTGAGTCCATGTCAGTGAGATAGCATCGTCTGTGCAGCTCAGCAAACAAGGTGGGTCCAGTGCGTTTACTCTAATTATGCATTGTGCTCCACACGTGGGTCCCAATCCCATCCTCGATGCACTACAGGAGACTGTATTCTGCCATTCTTGCATTTTTACACAAGACACCTCCTGACAACAGCCACCCTTCAGTTCAATCAAAAGTGTGAGATGTCTCCCTCTTGCTAAACTTCAAAGCAGCTTGCCAGTGGCTGTTGCTGCCAACAAGCAGAAAAGCTCAACAACACATTGCACGGAAAGGACGGGATTCACTGCCTGGGGGGACTGGGCCCATGTCCGATAGGTGGCATTGTCTCTGCAGCTCAGCAAACAAGGTGGCTCCAGTGCGTTCACAATGCTAATGCATTGTGCTCCACACCAATAGGTTTGAATCCCATCTTCATCCTTCTACAGGATACTTGCTTCTACCATGCTTGCATGTACACACAATAACATTTATTGACAACAGCCACCTTGGCGCTAAAGCGCATATGCATCCTGGGACTTGATCCTGCATTTTCTGTTAATACGTTCTTCTTCCTTTTCTTCCTCTTAATTGACAGACTACGCAGTTTTGGCACATTACTGCCTTCTACAGTCTGAAATCGTAACTGCTATTAAGGGGTGTCCCATTTCTGAGTCCCGAGATGGCCCTTACACTTTGCTTTGGGGGCGAGTTAAGACTGAGGGTTGAGCTTGAGGGTAAGATTGAGGGTTAAGGGGAGAAATGGGATTCAGTCTGCAGTGTCATGACCTTAAACAGTTCGAGAACTCTCCAATGTGGCTGAATTTCAACAATTCTTCAAAGAGACTGGGCAAAAATTTCTCCACGGTGATGTGATTAACTCATCACCAGTTATCACAAACACTTGTTTGCAGTTGTTGCCACCAAGGGTGGCACAACCAGTTATCGGGTTTAGGGGGCGATGACTTTTCCACATAGGGTCAGGTAGGTTCTAATATTCTAAAACACTTCAGTGTGACAAATAAATGCAAATAAATAAAACAAAATAAAAATCAGGAAGTGTGTGTGTGGGTGTGTGTGTGTGTATGTGTGTGTGTGGGTGGGGGGGGCTACTTTTTTACAGCATTATGCAATATCTCTCTCGCCCTTTATATAGACGCTTTTTCAGGAAGTGGCCCCCAATCCAAACTAAGTGAATCGCTCTGACGTACGGTAGGGCACTAGGTTACAGGCTCTTATTAGTCCAGTCTATTTCTTATCTACACAACCACCCCCCCCCCCCCCCCCCAATTTAAAAAGTTCAGGCCCCAAGATAAATCTGATAGACAACAGAAGTGAGTGGCAGGGAGTTTTTCTTTCATTACAGAGCTTATTTTTATCTAATGCAGCTGTCTATTAGATAATCAACAGGAGGGGAGCAAAGGAAAGGATTACATTAAAAAAAAAACATTTTAGGAAAGATGACGATCTCTAAAGAGATAGAGGGTGATCGGAGCGATAGACCTCTTCAAATCTTGCAGACATGGAACAAAGAAAGAGTTTTAAAAAATGAACAGGAATTAAAGCGGGAGAGAGCATCCACTGCCGTCAGTCTGCACTGGCCTCTCACACATCACTGTGCCGTGCATCATTATCTCTGCCCCAACTTTGACCTCGTGACCCACGCTTGGCCCCAAGGCTCCACAGCACAACTGTGCACAGCATGTGTTGGGGTGTGAGTGCGTGTGTGTGTGTGTGTGCAGGGGTGTGTGTGTTTGCGTGCGTTATTCGCTCAATGAAGAGGCGGAGGGATAATCAGCTTACATTAGACCAGATAGTGGATTGGCTCAGCAGTCTACCAAGCACATAACAACATACGGACAACCTGAAAGCCAGTGAGCCAAATGAGCAGAGAGGCTGTGGATGCTGAACACTGCAGAAATTAAAGCAGAGGGTCCAAATCCTGATTAAAGTTAAAGCCAAACTATGCCTGTATCCTATAAAATGTTCTCTCATGGCCTCTAATAATACAATATTTAAAACATAAACACTGTCTGATCACAGAAACCTCTGAGTCTCTTCTATTTCTACCACTAGAGGCGTGGGGTTCTCTGGAGATGTTCTTGCCTCCTCATGGTTTTCTAATTAGCCTGTAAGTGTTTCCCAGGGTCTGATCTGAGCCTGTGTTGGCTGCTCCATCACAAACACCTGCTATTTGATTGCCAACACTTTAAAGCTGATGTAAGTGAAAGACAACAGAAACCTCCACCACCTGTGTGTGCGTGTGGACACCATATGCTGCTAAAAGAGGCCAGAAACGCACAATAACATCAACACAATGTGGAGAGTTCAGTTGCACACAAAACCTCAACTGTCTCCTGCACAGGAGAACACAGTCAAACAAAACATAACCAAAGAGAAAACCCCAAATCCAAAAAAGTTGGGACACTGCATAATCTCATAATTTCTCATGTTTGATTGACAATAGAACATAAAAAACTTACCAGATGTTGAAACTAAGATATTTTAACATTTCATGAAAAATATTAGCTCGTTTTAATTTTTATGGCAGCAACACATGTTTCCCACTGTGTAGCATCCCCTCTTCTGCTGGAGGGCTGGGGGAGGAATGTTGTCCCATCCTTGTCTGATGTAGGATTCTAGCTGGGTCTTCTTTCTTGGATTTTCCATTCATGGTGCTCCAAATGTTTTCTGTTGGTGAAAAGTCTGGACTGCAGGCAGACCAGTTCAGCACCTGGACTCTCCTCCTGTGAAGCCATGCTGTTGTGATGGATGTATGTGGTATCTTCACTTATAAATCAATATCTTTATTAAGTTCCACTGTCCACTGTCACATTACCTTGTGTTTTTGACAAATGTAGCACTTGTTGTTGATTTTGTTACTTTACACTGGCTCTATGTTTAGCCACCACACAGACAGGTCCAGGAAATGGACTACAAGTGGCGTGTTCTTGTTGTGGAGCCAGTCCTGAGCACCAGATGTCATCAGCTCCTTACCTGGGCTAAGGAGAAAAGAACTGGACCATTGCTTAGTGGTCCAAAGACCTGCTTTCAAATTAAATTTTGAATTTCATTTGTTAATCAAGGTCCCGGAGTCTGGAGGACTCTGGTGTTGGTCCACTGGTCTCTATCAAGTCAAGAGCCAGAGCTGTCAGTTTTCTACCAGGAGATTTAGAGCCCTTCATGCTTCCATCTGCTGAGAAGCTTTATGGAGATTCTGATTTCATTTTCACCTGCCCACAGTGAAGCCAGAACTACCAGAAGCTGGTTCTCTGACCATGGTACTACTGTGTTTGAAGGGCCAGCCAAGACAGGTCAAGAAGATGAGAGACACCAGACACAACAATCCAGACGAGCTGAAGGCTGCTGGATAGAGCAACCTGGGCTTCATAATACCCCAAGCAGGACCACGGACTGATCGCCTCCATGACTCAAGCATAGATGCAGGAATTTGTGCAAAACGTTCTCCAACCAAATACTGAGTGATAAATGAGCTGAATGTTCTAGAGCAGTGGTTCTCAACTGGTGTTGCCTCGGGACCCAACACCAACTCCCCAGTGAGCAACTGTGACCCAAATTTCTATTTGATTTATCAGGATTCTTCAATGAAAACCAATGCTGTTTGGAGTTCAGACAGTACAGAATGAACAGAAACAAACCAAAGAGAAGGTTCTGGGCAAGGTTTACTTTACATTTACTTAATGGTGATGTTTGAATACAACCCCAGACACAAAACTACCACTATGTGAAGTCTTAACCAATCAGATTCAGCGCTTTTACCCTCCCCACTCTGGTGTAGGTGCCAGTCAGTCAAAGACTAAAACTAAGGATATTTTGTCTCTATTTTTAATTTTATTTTGGTTAATTTTGTAAGCACACTATACAGTTTTAGATAGTTTTCTCCTTTTTTGTTAAAGCTTAGTTTTTGTTTAGTTTCAGTTAACTAAAATGATTTTTAATTTTAGTTTTAGTTAACTATAATAACCTTGGTTATGGGCCACATTCCTAATAAAATTCTAAAACATGTCCTGAAAAGTTCCCAAAAATTCTCTGTTTCCTGTGGAAATTACTCCAGGATAGGACTGCTGAATGGTTTTTGGAAAAGCTCTAATAATCATGGTTGAATGTTCCAAAAAAGTAACGTTCTTTGCAAAATTTCTTTTGATTTACGTGACAAGCCATAGAGAATATAACCAACCATTTCTGGGAAAATTTGCCACTGAAAACTCCCCTAGATCGTGGGAAAATTCTCCAACTTTTTTGGAGAAATTACTTCAAGTTTCCTAGAAAGTTCACAGGGATAGTTCTTCAAAAATTTTAGATAAATTGACAATGAAAATTCCTGACTAATCCTGAAAAGATCTCCTAACGTAACAGAGAGAAAGACAGCGAATTGTAGCGAGAATACTCACAATGCTGGGAGGAACAGAGGAATATTCACCCTCTGCCATGACTTCCATTCGTCCGGTGACACCATGGGTGAGACTGTCAGTGCATCTGTTGGCACCCGTAGCGAAGCCAATGTTTTGCCTCACTGTGTTTCCACTCCACCAGGGAGGGAGTAATCGGCAAATGCCGTGGTGGGGGGCATGTGGGGATGGATCCAGGAATGTTTTTAAAGGATTCTTGACTATTGGGAGATAGGGCTAATGGTCTGCGCTTCTGAGTGCTTTTCTAGTTCAATAATATTTTTAATCATTGAAGAACCTTTTGAAGAAGGTTGCAGCATCATTAATAATTTAAATTTAATTCAATCAGCCTATTTATTTTATTACAATTTAATACAAAAAATATAAATACATTTTTTAAATTTATTTGCTTTAATTACCGTACCCAAAATGTACATGTGACTTCAAAACCGAGGTACAAACTGAACCTAATTTTCTCTGTACCGTTACAGCCCTAATGTTTAGTGGTATTCTAATATTTTGAGAAAGTGGATTTTTGGTTATATTTTTTAGCTCTAATCTGTTAACATCAAGATTAAAACAACAGCTGTCATAAGTTATTTCACTTTGTAATTCTGAATCTGAAATATGTGGAAGTTTCATTTCTTGAAATAAAACACAGGAAAAAAAATAATTGTGATATTTTAATTTTCTGATCTGCACCTGTATCTGGTACGACATGCTGCAGATCTGTCTCATTGGTCATGTCTGGTGAAAGCCCTAGATAGCATGTGCTTTTATTTATTCGCTAAGCTCTTTAATTCAGAATCATGTCAGAGAAGTGTGATCTTAGTTCTGAGGGAGAAAAACTGAAACTCATTTTTTAGCGAGTCATGCAGCCACGTCGTCTGATACTTAAGAAAACATTCACCTTTATTTGTTTATCCTGAACTTATCAAAAGTGAAACACGTGCACATGCAGCTAAAGATAAGGCAGATGGACATTTACTCTTTGTTTGGATGTAACCTGCAGACAGCATTAACACCAGCTTATGTGGGAGTTTGTTGAAAAAAACTATCCCATCTTCTCCTTTATTTATTTATTTATTTTCTTACAGGATGATGGAAGGAGTTTAAGACGACTCTGGCGTATAATTATGAAACAGGGTTGGTGTCACAGATGCACATTTACACTCTCACAGAGAGCTGGATGTATGCTCAGCTCCTCTAAGAGTGTGTGTTTGTGTGTTAACAGCATGACTCACAGGATAATTGCCCACATGAAGCCTGGCATTAGAGATCATTTCACACCAGGGACAGGAAGCACAGACAAAAACATAAAGATCTCACCTCTCTTCCAGCTGTTGGAGGTTTTTTCTCAGCTTGTCTAACTTTTTACTGACCTTTTGAAGTGCGTCACTCAGAACTTTCTCCCTCCCTTCCAGCTCTTCTCTCTGCTTCCTCAGTCTCTCCTCATGTGATTCTTGGATATGTATTTAATGTAAAAGCAGTTAAATAAATGGTCAGTTTTTGATGATTTATGGTGCAGAGGCTGAAGTATCAGAGCTGACTATAAAAACACTCTCAATGACTACACACCCTTTATTCATCGTGTGTTGCAACCGCTGGTGTCAAAAACATCATTTTATCTGTCTGCAGTTCAAAGTAGAGGAACACAGATACTAATACCTCTTTCAGAAATTGTTTTCACTGCTGTCTGTCAATGAAAACAACTCCCAAAATTCCCTTTTTTGTTGTCACTTCTTTCAGGCTTGTGAGGGAAAAGATCAGATCCTCCAAGCTTTCATCTTCATGATGATCCGTGGCAGAGAGGCAGCTGAAATGTGGATGACATACTGACAGCTCCCATGTCAGAAAGCTCCAAATAGTCTGCTACATGATGTAAACAGTGTGAAAGAGACGATACACACATGAGGGATCATGTAATAACTGCTGGCAAGACCAAGGATAGACTGAACATCACGGCCATGATGGATGTAGTCCCTGACGCCTTTAATGAGACCAGAATGTTTAGACTAACTCATCATAGGAGGATCAAGATTTGTTTTATTGTTGTGAAACTTTTCACAGCCACATTTCACCCCAGGCCTCCCATTTTTCCTCAGCACACTTCTATAACAGACAGCTCTGTGGACATTTATGCTGCATCTGATGTGGTGGATAAAAGTGAGTTTTTGATTGTGCTCATTTGTCTTCTTTACTGATTCTTTCATGGGAATAAAGTTATAAAAACACAACCACCTATAAACAGAGGTCACACGGTACCGTGAAAAGGTATTCACCCCAATCCTGATCTCTTAAGTTTTTTTGTATATTTGTCACACTTAAAAGATTCAGATCCCCAAACAAGCTCTAACACAAGACAAATACCACCCAGTACCACCGGACCCCAGGTTGGCAACCAATGACCTAAGTTAATACAAAATGTATCCAAACCTACCTGGCCCTGTGTGAAAACATCACTGCCTCCTTTGTTAATCATCAATAACTGTGATTAACTACGTTTGTGGTTCAGATTCACTTACCACACCCAGACCTGTTGAATCCAGAAATCCCTTAAACAGAACCTGTCTGACAAAGAGAAGTAGACCACATGATCTCAAATACATCATGGCACCATCTTAAGAAATTCAAGAACAGATGAGAAACAAAGTCATCTACATCAGTCTGGAAAGATCTACAAAAACATTTCCAAAGGCTTTGGGAGAGCCATTATCCACTAATAGAGAAAACCTAACCTCCTGTTTCCGTGTTTCTCACTGGTGAATCCATCTTGCAAAGCTCCCATCTGAACCGTTTGGGTCCGGTTAGAAAGTGACAGGACCAATCAGCGTGACGTAAGCCAGCAGCGACAAGAGTCCGGTGCAGTTATGGTGGGGGAGATTGGCGTGGATGCTGCTAAAGCGCCAGTTTTATCAGAACTTGACAACATTTCTTCGTTAAAAGACGTCACGCATTTTTTACTCTGATTGGCCTGTAAAGATGTGACAGAAAGAACGTTCATCCAATCACCCTTCAAGTTTTTTTTCAAAGGCTCTGCCCTTTCCCAAACGCTGTGTATGAATGGTTTATCAGATGGATGTGTGGCGTGCCAGGTTAAAGTAAACCTGGAACAGTGGTGAACCTTCCCAGGAGTGGCTGATCTGCCAAATGACTCCAAGAGTACAGCAATGACTCATCCAGGAGGTCCTAAAAGAACCAAAACAACATCTAAAGACCTGCAGGCCTCGCTGACTCAGTAAAGGTCAGAGTTCATGACTCAGCATTAGGAAAGAGACTGGGGAACAGTGGCATCATGGGAGAGTTCCAATGCCAAAACCACTGCTGACCAAAGAGAACACAAAGGCTCGTCTCACATTTGACTAAAACATCCTGATGATCCCCAAGAGTTTGAGGAAAATATTCTGTGACAGAAGTGGACTTTCTGCGTGCCACGTTCCATTTGGAGTAAAACCAACACAGCATTTCACCGAAAGAACATCAGACCAACAGGCAAACATGGTGGTGGTAGTGTGATGGTGGAGTGAAAATAAATGCAAATTAAATATTCCTCAGTCAAGCAGGTCCAGCAATAAAGCTTCTCAAGATAGAGGACATTTAAATGCCAGTTTAAACCCAGGAATACTCTGTGATATGGAAATAGTTTACATAAAGTTCATGGCCTATCACTAAATTCTATTCTCATGTGACCCTCTAGTAAAACCTCTATTGTCTCTTTATTTCTGGTAATCTATAAAAACAAAACAAACAAACAAACAAACAAACAAAAACAAAATCAACAGTGAAAATGTCAGTCAAAAACAGAGAATAAGACCTAAGAAATTATGCAGCCGGTCTTTAATGAGAGATTAATGTTCCAGGCTTCCCTCTCTTGCTCTCTTTCCCTCTTAAAGGACAAGTCCAAAAGTATGACGGGACGGTTGAAGAGACAGGCAGACAAAAACACAGCAGCACTTGAAAGTGAAGTGACAGATGATTGACGAGTGATGCATTTAAGAGGATAAAGCTCCCCCTCCCTCGTAGTCGCTCCGTTAAGCTGCATCCTCTCTTCCTCACCTATCACAGCACCTTCTCACTCTTAGCATCTTGTCTGTCCATGTCAGCTCAGGGTGCAGGCAGTGTCTGCCTCGTGTCTTCACGACAGTGGGAGTCTGTCTGGCAGCAGCCATGATGGACAGAGAGCCCTGCACTTGCACCAAGAGGAGAAGGCTGTCACCCTGAAATCCAGATTGACTAAATCTAAACTCAGACTAAAGGCTTTATCTAACACCAAAAGTGGCACACAGTGCAGCAGAAGTGTCGGGGTTAAACCGGGGGCTGTAACTCTCGAGTTTATCTCCATCAGGATGTAGATGGCAGAAGTTCTTGCACAGCTCTTCTCACCCGTAATATCAATTGTTTTTTGAAGAGGATGATCATGTCTCATACTCTCTGTTTGATGAAGAAAAATAAATGCAGAGCAAGAAAAATAAGATTTTTGTAAAAAATAAAATAAAATAAAAAAAATACTTGAAGGTTCAAATAACGTATAAAGTAGTGATACTCAACGTGTGCCTCTAGAGCCACATGTGGCTCTTTTTTGTCTTCATTTTAAATATTATTCCACCAGAGAACCTTAAATAATCGAAACTTTTTTGCCCCTTTCCACCTTTTTTCCCACTTTTCACCCATTTAAGCAACGTTTTGCCTTTGAAAACCACTTTTTTGCCACTTTTTTTTTTGCCATTTTTATCCCATTTTTGCCAATTAGGGCTATCTTTTGCCATTTAATACTACTTTTTTCCCTACTTTTTGCCCATTTTTACACATTTTTTTGCAACTTTTTTACCAATTTTTTGCCACTTTCCCCCCATTTTTGCCCTTTTTCACCCTTTTTCTCTGCATTTTCACCCATTTAAGCTACCTTTTGTCATTAAATACCACTTTTTCCTAGCTTTTGCCCATTGTAGCCAATCTTGACTGCTTTTTGCCCATTTTAGTCACTTTTCACCCTTTTTTTCATGGTTTTGCCACTTTTGGACCATTTTATGCCAACTGTAACTCATTTTTTTAATCACTTCTCACCCATTTTTTGCTACTTTCTGACCCTTTTTCTACTTTTCCTCCACATTTTTGCCCCTTTTTACTCATTTTGGTTGCTTTTGACCATTTTTGCCACCTTTCACTTATTTTTATTGCTACTTCAGGCTGTTTTTGCCACTTTTCACCTCTTAGATTGTGGCTCTTACAAATGTATTTTTCTACTATTTGGCTCTTTGGTTGAGCAGGGTTGAGTAACACTGGTATAAAGCATAAAAAAGAAAAAAGATTGTATCAAACTGGTATTTTGACACTTTTCAGGTTAAAGAAATATTGCACTGTCTTTGATTTGAATATTGCAGCATGCCATATTGCCATTTAATCTAATTTGCAATTAATTGCTCAGCCCTAGTTGTCTTGTAGCTGGTGGTTCAGTTAAGCACTATGAACAAGGTGAAGTTAATGATGGGAGTTTCATCAGCTGTTTTTGAGTGTCAGACAAACTTCCTGCTTACCGTAAAGAGCCGATAAATGAGGAGCCTTATGGTGAAGCGTGGGGTCTGCTCAGGAAGGCAGGAGGTTTTGCCAAAACCAAGACCATTGCCAAAACCAAATTAAAATATCTGGTTGAATTAAAAAAAAAAAAAAAATACATTGTAGCATTACACTACATCAACAAAACATCATGACGGGTTGTAGCCAAGCCTGGAGTCAACAGGTTAGAGGGACAAGAAGAAAAGGTAGAGTTTGTCCAAATGGTACTTCTCAGAAGAATTATAGTAAACTGATAATGCACTTTTATTTATAAATAAGTTACTAAGCCACAAATGCAGTCAAACCACGGTGCAACCATGATGGATCAGAGACAGAACCAAGTCCCAGGTAACACTTCTCCTTCATCTCTAGTTGTAAAACTTTGTTGGATAAAAAACTGCTAGTGTTAACCAACATCAATAGCACTGGATGTTGGTAATATTTTTAATGATTTTATCAAGTTTTTAGAGATGGAGTTATCCTCATACAGCCTACCTTAACATGCCTTCGTTCTTTCTCTGAGACCACATTTATTTTTTAAAAACTACATCTATTAATTATTAACCACAAAATGTCAAATGTCAGGGTATTCTCAATATTCTTAAATAGGAAGGAGCCCAACAACAAGAAATGTTGTTTGACTTAGTTACAGTAAGACTTCACAAAAGGTCATGCGAGCCATAAAAGTTGACCTGACACACCAGACAGACTGTTGCATATGTGCATGGCATAGTTCACATTCGTCTGGGAATAGTCTCATAGAAAGCTTCTAGGAAGGGCAGTGCTTTTCAAAAAATTCTCTGAAGGTGATTGGACAAATGTTCTGTCTGTCACACTCATTATGGGCCAATCAGAGCAACGAGACAAAATGAGGTTGTGGAAATAAACAGCTCTGGTACTAACGTGGGCTCGGCAGCCGGGTGCTGTCAAAGAACATAAACGGTGGAGCTTTATGACAGATAAAACTCGGACCAAGGCCGGTCAGTAGAAGTGCATTAACATCTTCACCACCATAAAAGTCCTTCAGTGTTGCTCTTTGCTCCTCTTGCTATTCAGATCTGATAAAAACTGTCGCTAAAGCCACATGAGAGCTAACCACTTCACCAGTGGCAGTCATTGCTACAGGCTTGCAATATAACTCAACCTCACCTGCACCTATGGCAAACTCATGCCAAAGCAGGTTAGGATAAGAGCGAAAACATCTTTTTCACCATGAAAAGCTCTCAGTCTTTGTTCTTTTCATTAATGAAATGTGGTCCAGTTCTGATCACACTGCCGCTATAGCTATATCCATTCCAGTCGTTACCCTGGCTTCCAAAAATGAATCCCGCTGCTTTCTACAGAGTAGCTGTCTCCTCTCACTGGTCATGCTACATGACCAGTGAGAGGAGTATCCATCTATACATCTATTTATCTCTCTACTATCACATGTAAAGGCACCTAATGGGACTGCAATGCATTTTTACTGTAAAGAAAACATCACAAAGTGTCTTCATTGTGGGTTTTCCTTTAATTTGGTAGCTTTACAAAAGGAAGAAAAGAAAATGGCCAGGGAGAATAGAAGTGGAGAGGGAGCACATTAGTGTGGGTGAAAGGAAAAGCTCCAAACACTGTATTACATTGTGTTGCAGCAGAATGCACTCAGGAGAATATTGGCTATTATCTGTTTGCAGAGCAAATGTGTTCAACAGTGTGTGTGTGACAGACAGAGAGAGAGAGGGAGAGGGTGCGTGCAAATGTGAGCTGTATTTGGGACTGGGACTCAGGGGGGTTTAGTGTTTACTGTGCAGATGTCCTCGTGGTTCCTGCAGGCATAGATACAGCAAAAATACAAACTGTGTGTGTGACTGTCTTTGTGGGAGTTTTCACATAATAAAAGCTTATGCACGTAAAGCGGTGTGTGTGTGGGGGGGGAGATGATGTCGTCATAAAGACAAAAAAAAAGAGGAAGCAGAACACCACACTGAAGAGCACATTTAAAGACCTGGGAGTTGAACCATGCAGCTCTAGAGCTGGGTAAAAACTCGAGTTTTTAAGATAAATCTGTATATTTTCAAATGAGACATACGATAAGACAATACAATATATGTCAGTATGTTGATTAATTTGGTTTAGTGTAGTTTATTTATCTGTTGGCAGTGTGCAGTGGCTTTCATCATATATAGTAAATGAAAACATGCTGAAGCAAGTCGCTCATTTCCATCTGTAGTCCCACATAAAACTGACACAAGGCATACCTACAAATCCCATGTAGCAAGGGCAAACAGCTAAAAAGACCAACGCTGACAAGACAAAGTAAATGAAATAGATTATTGATCATTATAAAGGACAATAAATAAGTCCTACTCAGTACAAACTGTAACGAAGTAAAAAGTAGTCTAAGGGCGCTTTCACATTAGGTCCAGTTGTTTCGAACCGCGCTGCGGAGCAATTCCTGCCCCTCCCCCTTTCCCCCGCTGGCGTGCTTTCAAACTATCAACATCGATCCGTGCCCAGGCCCACTTCAGCATTTACTCAGTCTGAAACAGCAGGTGGCGGTATGCTCGTAGCTGGTTTACAACCCCAACAAGGAGGAGAAAGAAGAAGAAGCTACCATGGCAACCACTGGGGTCATGACCTGAGCGAAGATTGTTTTTGTTTTGATGATTTTAAATCATCCTGCAGCCATGGATGATTTAAAATCACTTTTTAAGATGCCAGCAACTTTGGTCTTCATATCTGCACCTCTACTACAGCTCAGAGGATTAAATGGACTCGCGCTGCAAATACAGCGGTTTTTGAGGTGACAGGAGACTTTTATTGCCTTTGCACCTCCTCTCACTGACTCCAGCCTGTGTCCATCTGTGAGGTGAGTCACAACAGACCGTTTATTGGCTGGATTCTGATGATTTCTGCCCTTTATAGAGGAAAATGTGAGCAAACTGCCGCACTGTGGAAAGAAGTTTAGCTTTTAGGATGACTTCATAAAGCTGATTCGACGCTCTGTCCTGTATCTGAGCGCGGTTGCATTCACATCTCATCCACTTGAATCGCGCCCAAGACCACCTCCCCAAGTGGGCCCTGGCCTGGTGCTCAGGTGCGGTTTGTTTGCATTCACACTTCCAAAATGAACTGGACTTCGGGCTCAAGTTGCACTCGGATCCGGGACCGGGCCTCTAGTGTGAAAGCACCCTAAAATACACAGATGTACTCTAAAATGATAGGTTGGTTCCAGAGGCTATGGTCTTACACACAAGATAAATAAAACCACAGATAGACTCTATTCTGTGAGATAAAAGGAGAAAAGTATTATTAAAAAGATGCTGATATGAAAAAAAGAACAGTTCTAATGCTCAGCAAGAAGACAATCAACAGTAGAACCGCTAACAGTTTTATACTTATTGACCACAACATAATCCATTTGACATTTTTTGTCCAAGTAAGGAATTATCTTTATGTTTTAGGAACAGTTATTCACCAGTAATTGATTTCTTATTGATAACTGATACCACTGAAACAAAACAAAAGTCTAGGATGCCATATAAATAGCTTTCATGTAAAAGCGCTCACTTACAGAACCACAGGCAGGAAAGGCTTTACACTGCTGCTCACTTTTAAGTTGACACACTCAGTTGCCACTACACAAATGTTTAACTTCCTAAGACCCTGCATGATCATATGAGGACATTATTTTTTGGCTCCCCCTACAACATAGTTAGTATTTCTGCTATTAGGGTTTATGAGATAATTGGAATGTCCATTAAAGTTTGAGGAATTTCCTTGAAATGTTGGGAGAATTTGCTGTTTGCATACTTTTCAGGAATAAGCTTTGAAATGATCCATTATCTTCAAAGAAATTTAGAGGATGTGCTAGTATATTGTGGTGAGTTTCTTTGAAAGATTTGGGGAAGTGTCTTTTCTTAAAGGACAAGTCTTCTTTTTGAATTTTTTTGTAGTTTTCATGTGAGTTTGGTAAATGTACAGTGCTTAACAAATGTATCAGACCACCTGTCATATCTGTCTCAGAGACCATCCAGCATCATGAAGTGCTTTAATGCGGACTCTTTCATTTTCAGTCAGCTCTCCACGTTTTACCATTTTGAACAGGAATGAGGAATTTCAAACTGAATTCACCCAAATCTGAGCCGGCTCACTGGGCTTCTCTGAGAGGTCAGACATGAATCAAGCATAACATTCAACCACTAAAACTCATTTCTCTGTTCAGGAATGACAGTAAATAACTATAATTTGACATATTCATCAAGAAATATTAATGTGCTTTACTATTTTTTCAGTTTTTTTGTAAATCAGTACATTTGAAAATTCATGGATAACAATAATAATTCTATTTTAGCATTAAAAATATCATTTGGGTTAAAGAGCTTCTACATATTGGTGTATTAACCATTGCAGAAACATAAAAATGATTTTGGTAATTACCAATGCTGTTAATTTAGGGCAGCTGTGGCATAAACCTTACTTTGGTTAGGGTTAGGGTGGTCTAATACATTTGTTAAGCACTGTATTTCTAACTTTGGGGGAATAGGATTGCTAATTTTAGGGTTGTTCTTTGAAATTTCAAGGAAATTCCAAAGAAATAGGAATTTTTGGACATTTCTGTCATTTTCATGGTATTTTGGATAATGTATGTAACTTCTCTAGAATTTGCTTAGAAATTTAAGAGGGGATTTGCTTTGATATTTGGGGAATTTGCTTGAAATTTACACAGATTTTTAAAAAATATATTTTTAAATGATTTTTGATGCTTTATAATAAAGTTCTCTGAAAGATTTAGGGCTATTTCAAGACATTTTGGGATAATTTTTATTGGATATGGAATTATATTTATTTTTATATATTTCTTTGAAATTATAGGGAATTTGTTTGGATTTTGGACAGGAAAATGTCCGAAAAATTTCTTTTCAAAGACACGCTGATGTTTTAAATGATCAGGCCCTACTTATCCAGAATGAGTGGGAGAAACTAAAAATGCTCTCTGAACAAAAGCTCAGGTCTCTGGAGGTGAACCAGCTTTATTTTTACTTTTATAATTGAAGGATAGGTGTTGTCCAACTGAATTCACTCACTGATGATGAGAGAAGTCCGTGTTGTACCTCCAGAGAACTCCATCTAAGAAAACCCAGATAAATAGTAAACAAATGTTATTAGACAGGTCAGACTGTCTACTGAAGGTTGCAGTAGAGTTTCTGCTAGACTTTTATGTCTCTGACCAAAAGGACTACAGGACGTTAGCTTTAGATAGCCATAGGTGACCAGTAACATGAATATAACAGCAATAAGACCTATAAAAACAGGAACACTGTGATACAGCTCCATGTCTGTATTTAACTGAACCGGGAAAACATTTTTACTTCTCAACCTGACCCCAGACCTTAGTAGAGGTGCTGAAAATAACTGATTCATGTCAGAATCACAAATATTAATTTCTATGATTCTGAATTTATTCAAAATGTCAAAGAATCAATATTTTTAAACATAATCTAAGTACATTTGCCAAAGCAGACAGTTTGTGCACAGCAAACTGGCTGCTGGCACAAATACAGCATTTTAATTTAATTTATCTTTATTTAGACTCAAAAATCACTGAGGGCAATCCGTCATTTACAATGATGTCGAGCTTATAAAAATGAAAATGCATGATATAAAACATATTCTAAAGATATAAAGTAAATTAACAAGTTAGAAAAATACAAAATATCAGCCAGAACTGGCACATCAAAGTCAATTAAAACAGGTGCAATAAAGAAATTCAGAATTAATGACTGGAAATGCCCCAGAGAATCCAGTTCTTTGATTTTTAAAGTGCATGAGTTTCATAAGCTACACTGTTAGCATTAGCAATGCTAGCTCTTAGCATTTGTAATGTTTACATTGCTGTGCCTGAGTGACTGCCTGCACTGTTTATGGAGCCATGACTGATCTAACCAGTCCTGTTCTACCAAAATAAAAGCCTGAGACTGTTGATCCTACAATCAGGTGAGAGGACACCTGACCAGATATGTCCACACTTCACTGTCATTGGGTAAATGTTTTACTGCTTGTTGGGATATTTTGGCCATTAACGCATATATTTTTGTTAATCCTCACTATTTTGCATTTTTATGTATTTGTTTAGCATATTTTTCACTCCTATAAATTCATTTATCGCTTGCATTTCTGAGTGTTTACATTCAGTAAATAAATGCAATGAAGATGCTGTAAAATTAATTAGTAATTGTGATTATATTTTTTTCTAGATATAACTGGGCTTTTTATGCCAAACCAATAGGCCATCTGTGCCTCATTATTTGGATATTTGGCATAATCCATACACCCTAATCATTATGGATATTATTAATGAAAGCTCAACTTTGTTGAACAAGTTGAAAAGGAAATACTCCGTCTGACACTCCTTGTGCCTTGTCATCTACCTGTTTCCTTGTTCTTCACCCATCCTGAAGGAAAATGGGAACGGTGTAACAGAAGAGAATGTAACCGAACTCATTTTGTCGTTGGCGCTTGCTCGCTCCTGTGCAGTTAGGACGCGGTGTAAGACAATAATCAACACACACATAGGCAGATGAAGCTGATACAAAAACACACAGAGACACAAGGACCAACAAACACTGACGCAGCACAAACACAAACACTAATGGTGCAGACGACAGACACAGACAAAGACAGTCACACACTAAGACAAATTTACTCACATTAAGATCCTGAGAAAGAAACTCACACAACTGTTCACTCTCAAATACACACACATACATATGCACACGCTCATATACACACACCCTGAGGGCAGAATGTCTGCACCACCAGTGGGCTGTGTGCTCCCGTGACTGAGTTTGGCCCCGCAGGGAGACCCCTCGCCCTGGGCACTGACACGTTCACTTAGCACTCAAACCACAAAACTAACCCTTCACACACACACACGCACACATATACAATACTACCACACACACGCACACATATACAATACTACCACACACAGGCACACATACTTGCAAGAAATACCTTAAAAGGAGGAAACTGAATGAAACCAGCAAACAATAAAAACAGGGGAAATGAGGAAGTCCTTTAACTTTTATCCTCTAAAGTTTCACACCATCGACCAGGTGATGTTTCTCTTTAACATCTTCTTCTCATGCACTGAGGTCATAACAGTTTGCTAAAATTAACAACACGACTAAAGCTACATTTTCAAATTGTTTAAGATAATTGATACTAGAATACTACATTTCCACAAAGTGCTCTGGCTTGGTTACGTACAGTTTGCCTTGGTTTAGCGCCTTAAACTGACAGCTGATGTCTGTCCAGCCTCGCTCATTGTGACAGGAAATCTTTTTAGAGATCGGGATCTTTTGGCTCAGCTCAGTAATAAGAGCCGGTTGTTTGGCTCTAAGGTGGCTCTTCATTTGGTACCAGTTAGACTTTTTAAATCTGTATGAAATCAGGACAACAATGCAGAAATGCTGCTGGCATTAAAAAGGGACCAAGCTGCCGTGAATCACACTACAGAGCACTTTAAGAAGCAACGGGCTTGTTTGTGAACGACACATTTTCACACTGTAGCGGTGCAAAATTGGTCAATAGAATGTAGCTAATGTTAGCAGTGCTAGCACAGCCAGCCTTCGATCCTCTTTTATATATAATATATAACATATTATATATTATATTACTTCTATAATTTACAGGCAGTTCCAGGGGACACACAAGCAGGAAAGGATGTGGGCATGTGGTGGTCTTCCAGTTGTATTGTGCTGTATTTTGTATTTATTTTATTTATTTTACAATAAAATAACATTTGTAATACAATTTTCAGATGTTTTTAGGTAATTGAAGGCAAAATTGTAACACTCAAATCACTGTTTTGCTTGACAGACTCTCTTTCAAAAAAAAGCATTTTTCTCAGCTTTCTAGGAAAAAAATAGTCTTTCTGGTGAAACTAGCCTCTCTTCAACTTCAGATAAATCATTTTTTTTCCACGATGAAATAGAGAGTTTCTTCTTTCATTTGAGCTATTCTGTGTTTTCAGAGTCATAGTACAAAATATTCTGTGGGTCTTGAAAGGTGACTCAAAATGGCCAAAAACGCTGGCACAAGCCACTTTCCATTTTATAACAGGGCTGGCACTCAAGGAGTTAAGAACAGCTACAGGTGCTACTAGTGTAGAGCAGCTGTGTAGCATTTAGACGGATCATTTGACAGGGACTGTGGGCTTTAACTGATACAAAAATATTAAGAATGCCCGAGCATACTTCCATATGTTCAGGCCCAGGACCTGAATATGAGGACACCTTCAGTCTACAAAATCCATCCTTTACATTGCAATATGTAGACATGCAAGTTACAAATGACAGTGTGCTTCACGGCCTAAAGTTCATCTAGTATCCAGCTTTGGGTCTGAATCATCACGCTCTCATTCTATTATACATTGAGCTCATAAATATCTGTTACAAAACAAACTATTATTAGGTAAGCATACTTGATGTAATAACACAAAACAAGCTTAATGCCTGGGGGTACATGGGTAATTAGCTAGAGTATGTGTCTTAAGTCAATAACCACACACACTAACTGTATCATCCACCTAACAGGTACCAGGCTGCCGTGTGTGACTATGTCTGTTTTGTGACTGTGCCCCCCCCCCCCCCACACACACACACACCCACAGCCGTGTTATCACCACAATGCCTCAGTGATGCATCAATTAAACATGGGGCTATTACCTCTCGCCTGATGTGAAACATTTAGGAGGGGTGGAGTGGTGCTGGGGGTGCGATAGGGTGGGGGCATTCTGTGGGTGGTTGGTGTCTTGCCAGGATGAGAAACATAATTAATTTACGCGATGCCTTTTTAACTCCCTGACTGTCTGCGTGAGTGTCTGTGTGCAAACGTCTGCAGTCATTGTCTCATGTGCCGGCGTTGGACAGCTAAGCAGACGAGACACATGGAGAGATAGTAGCTCCCCGACTGACAGCTACAGTCAGCCCTCTCCTTCACTTTTCAAGTTCTCCCTTCGCCCTTTTCCCTCTTTGTCTTTTGCACCCTTCCCATCCCTCCTCCTCCTCTTCCTGTCCCTCGTCCACCTCCGCTTCCTCAGCTACAGCTGCCGTGATCCATCTGGCTCATCAAAACATCAGAATAAGGTCACTGTCACGAACACGGACCTTTCATGTTACAAACACACACACATACACTCACATGCATGCATGTCAATTTGCACACTCAGTCATGCATTCCTCCACCAAAAACTAAGCAAACAGCCGTGGAGTCACACGCACGCACACCCTGCAGTATGTACCTGCATACTTCAAAGGCCAAACATGAAAACACGCTGTTGAGAATCAGTTTTCACTTAAAATTACTGACAAATGCAACAACATGTTTGAAGTATGTTCAGTTCAGATTTCTACAGAATCACGGAGGATGTATGGAAAGTTTGGTTCTTAGTAAAACTGCAGGCCTTAAACCTGTCTGCAGTTTACCCCCTTATTTTCTCTCTGTAAATTATTATCTTTTTAAGAAGCTTATTCTCAATCAGAGGCAGGCCAGCATATTTTTTTAACTATTCAGTTATTTACAAAATAAAAGTATACCACATGTTATACAACACCAGAGCACTCTCAGACCACTCATCTCAGAAAGGAAGCGCAATGATGTGCTAATACGACCTATTTCCAGTTTTAGAGTCTGATTTTTCTTGATTCAACTTTATTCCTAAATGAAGTCAGGCAGTTAATTAATGAAATAATCACACTACAAACATTTCAGACCAAGCAACATTTTCAAGAACAGTGGCTCACTTAAGCTTCATAGCTTAAGTTAACGCTAACATAGTTATGCTACATAATTAATGTTACTACACCAGCCAATGTAGCTAAGTTAGCTTAAGTAACTCAAACTAATTCTGATGTAGCTAGTATCAGAATCAGGATCAGATTTTATTGCCACGTACATTTTCACATGCAAGAAATTTGACTTAGTGTTTGGTGCAAAACAGCTAACATAGAGAAGAATAAAAGTATCAACAAGCAATTAAAACGAGAATAAAAAAAATAAATATGTAATATAGTATGTAGATTATGTATATATGTAGCCTAAGTAGCTTACATAGATGCTTTGTGAGCTTAGCTTTAGCTACATAGCTATGTTAGCTTCGTAGCTCTGTTAGTTAGCAAAAGTGAGATTAACTAAAGCAAACCTAGCAACATAGATAAGGAGGGTACATAGCTTACATATCTGCTTCATGGGCGTGTCTTTAGCTACATAAGTTACATAGCTATGTTAGCTATGTAAGCAATATAAGCTTACATAACTATGTTAGCTTTGTAGCTACATCAATTAATGTATAGTAACCTAAGTAGCTTACATAATTGCTGTGGGAGCCCAACTTAAGCTATGTTAGCTATGTAGCTACTTAGCTCTGTTGTTCCAAGCCAAGTTAGCAACAGTGAAGTGAGCTTAACTAAAGCAAACCTAGCAACATAGATAAGGAGAAAACGTAGCTTACATATCTGCTTCATGAGTGTATCTTTAGCTACTTTTGTTACATGGCCATGTAAGCTATATTAGCTTACATAACTATGTTAGCTTTGTGGCTACATTAATTAATGTGTCTATGTAGTCTAAGTAGCTTACATAATTGCTATGGGAGCTTAACTTTAGCTATATACAACTATGTAGCTATCTAACTCTGTTGTTCCTTGCCAAGTTAGCAACAGCAAAGTGAGCTAAACTAAGGCAAACCTAGCAACATAGATAAGAAGGATATGTAGCTTACATATCTGCTTCATGAGCATATCTTTAGCTACTGTAGTTATGTAACTATGTAAGCTATATTAGCTTACATAACTTTGTTAGCTTTGTAGCTACATTAATTAATGTATGTATCTATGTAATGTATCTATTTAGCCTAAGAAGCTTACATAGATGCTTTGTGAGCTTAGCTATAGCTTTATAGCTATGTAGCTACGTAGTTGCTATCTATAGCCTAGTTAGCAATAGTGAAGTGAGCTTAACCAAAGCAAACCTACCAACATAGATAAGGAGGATATGTAGCTTGTATATCTGCTTCATGAGCATATCTTTAGCTACGTTAGTTACATAAATATGTTAGCTATGTAAGCTATATTGTCTTATATGACTATATTAGCTTTGTAGCTACATCAATTAATGTATCTATGTAGCCTGAGTAGTTTACATAGTTGCTTTATGAGCTTAGCTTTAGCTATAAAGCTATATTAGCTATATAGCTCTGTTATCTCTAGCCCAGTAAGCAATGGCGAAGTGAGCTTAACTAAAACAAACCTAGCAACATAGGTAAGGAGGATATGTAGCGTACATATCTGCTTTATGAGCATATCTTTAGCTACATAAGTTACACAGCTATGTAAGCAATATTAGCTTACATAACTATGTTAGCTTTGTAGCTACATTAAGTAATGTATCTATGTAGCCTAAGAAGCTTACATAGTTTACTTTGTGAGCTTAGATATAGCTATGTTAGCAATAGTGAAGTGAGCTTAACCAAAGATAACCCAGCAACATGGATAAGGAGAATTTGTAGCTTACACATCTGCTACATGAACATATCTTAAGCTACTTTAGCTACATAGCTATGTAAGCTATGTAAGCTATATTAGCTTTATCAGTTTACATAACTATGTTAGCTGTGTAGCTACATCAATTAATGTATCTATGTAGCCTAAGTAGTTTACATAGTTGCTTTATGAGCTTAGCATTAGCTATATAGCTATGCTAGCTACGTAGCTCTGTTATCCATAGCTGAGCTAGCAATAGCGAAGGGAGCTTAACTAAAGCAAATCTAGCAACATAGATAAGGAGGATATGTAGCTTGTATATCTGCTTCATGAGCATATCTTTAGCTTTGATAGTTACATAGCTAGGTAAGCTATAGTAGCTTATATAACTATGTTAGCTTTGTAGCTACATTATCTATGTAGCTTACACAGCTAACAGAGATACCTAAGGCATCGTTGCCGTGTTAGAATAGTTTCCTGATTTGGAAAGGCACACACCTCTCTATAGAAGGCCTCACAGCTGACAATGATATCAGAGCAGAAACCAAGACATGAGTTCAAAGGAACTGCTGCAGAGCTCAGAGACGGGATTGTCAACAGGCACAGATCTGGAGGAAAGTTTTCTGCAGCCCTAAAGGCTAAGTGGCCTCTATAATTTTCAAATGGAAGAAGTTTGGCACAACCAGAACTCTTCCGAGAGCTGGCCGCCAAGTTAAGCAATCTGAGAGAAGGTTTTCATTCAGAGTTTTTACAAACTCCATCTTCTTCCACTTATCCGGGATCTGGTAGTAGTGGCAGCAGGCAAAGCAAGTCAGCCCAGACGTCCCTCTCCCCAGCAACATTTTCCAGTTCCTCCTAAAGGATTCCAAGGCCGTCCAAGGACAGATGGGATATATATAAAATCCCTCCAGCGAGTTCTGGGTCTGCCTCTGGGTCTCCTCCCAGTTGGACGTACCTGGAAGACCACCATGAAGGCGCCCAGGAGGCATCCTGATCAGAGGCACAAACCACCTCAACAGGAATTTTTTGATGTGAAGAGAGCAGCGGATCTACTTCATTGTGTACAATCAATGTAATTTAGCACAGGTGGACTCCAACAGAGTGTAGAAACATCTCAGTAAAGATCCAGAGAAATGGGAGGAACCTGAGCTAAATTTCAAGTGTTTTTTTCAAGGATCTGTGTGATATTTTATTTCATTTTGAATTAATTGGCAAAAATATCTGTTTTCACTCTGCCATGATGAGGTACTGAGGGTAGATAAATGAGAATAAAAACTCAATTTTAGTGGAGCATTAGGCTGTAACATTACACTGAATAAAAGCGAGGGGGGTCTGAATACTTTCCGGATGCATTCTCTAATCCTTAATTGAAAGACTCGAATACCCCCGTAGAATTTTTGAAGGAAAAAGCTAAAAATACTAAAACCCTGTGGTACATTCACAGAGAAACGTATTGAAATCTGTTTAGAGATGTTGGGGAAGGGTACGAGGCACTTAGTTTTTCTTTTTTTTTTTTTTTTTTTGTGGTGCCTGGGAGATTAGAGGCATTAGGATTAGGTTTAATCAAGTGATATGATGATGGGCGGCGGATTTAGAGGGGAAAAAAACAAAGGCAAAGGCAGGAGTGCTGCCTGGCATCATACCTGAATCCTTCTAAACTCTTTCTCTCTCTTTCAATCTCCCAAATGCTTTCTCCTTTCTATCTGCTTAGCTGGCACTTCATCCCGCTCCTCTCTCTGCTGGTCTGTGAAATCACAGACACGATAGATCACGCAAGCATTTAAGAGGGGATTAAGTAGTTAAAGGTCTTATTCGTGTGTTTTTTTCACCTAGTTTTCTTAAATTATTTCCTTTTTGTGATAAAAAGTGCACAAGCTGTTTGGGACGTGTGTGTTTGTGTGTGTGTACGTGTGGTGAAATCATTTCACAGCTGTGCTCATGTCTTTGCGTGTCAGAACCCGAATGTTTTTATGAGCTTTTGTCACTCTGTGTGTGAGTGAGTGAGTGCTTTTACATTTTTTTCGTTGCAGTTGTTTTTTGTTTTTCCCCGTCTGTTTTTCGTGTTTCTGGCGTGTGCGTGATTGTGCCTGGCTGCGTGTGCACGCAGAGCCATGCGTGCACGTTTGTGCATGTGTTTGTGAGCGAGACGGCGCTTCGTGACTGTGGCTTTGTTGATTTTTGCGATGATAAAGACCCCCTGTGGTGCTCAGTGTAGCGAGAGCCAATGCTGAGATTCCACTCATCTGGACCCCATGGCACAGCACACATCACATGATAAGTGTGTGTTTTTATGTTCCAGAGCATGAGTGAAAGATGTGGCCATGTTTTTGGAGTGTTTGTGTCTACGTGTTAGTTACATGACCACTGCCCCGCGTGCAGGTCTTTGTGAATGAATACTTTTTTATGTCTTTTTATCTGGTAAGTATGTGTGTTTGTGTGGAGGAGAGGAGAGGGAGGGGTAGCAGCGGTCACAAGGGATACAGGGAAGTGCAGAGCAGGGGGCAGAGGCGTGTGAGCGGAAGAGAGAACGGAGGGGGGTAGACAGATCAGGGGCATACTGTACTGTGGACTGGATGAATCAACGTGGGTGAGATGGCCAGTGTCTGGGTTGTGTGTCTGCATGAAAGAGTAGCACAGCCAATCACTCACACAGATCTAAAGCAAAGGTCAAAAGTAAAGACAAAGCCAACAGAGCAGGTTTTAACCGTGCAGCTTAAAAATATACAGGCTGTTTATGGTTCCATGGCAGAGTGAGAGCATGGTGGGGGTTTCTAATCCAAGGTTGCATGTTTATTGGCTGACTGGCTGCCCTACTGTTTGCTTATCTTCTCTCTTCTTGTCTTCCCTTCCCCGTGTGCATGGCTGCTTACCTTAGTTGCTCCTTTGCGTGGAAACCAGGAAAGGGCAGCGGCAGGGAAAGAATCACCTATGGCTGCCTCGACCGGCACTTGGCCACGCATCACATCACATCCAAACACAGGGCGAGGCTCGGCACGGCACGGTGCAGCACGGCACGGCATGGCACGGCATGGCAAGGAATGGTGTGACAACAAACAAACTAGCCTGGGAAGAGGGCAGAAGACAGTTTGAGTCAATTTGGTTATATGGAAGCCAAACAAACAATCTATAAAAGGTTATTTTTATTAAAGCTTGCTCTGCTTTCCACTGTAACTGCATCTGAGGTCCACCACGCCAGTTTTCTTCATATTTGCGGATTTTGGATGTAATTAAACATACACATTTCAATTATGTTTTATTTCTGCATTGCCTGCATTACTGATAAGACATCTGATTTCTTGATTCCCAACCCTGGTTATTGGAGGGACAACAACCAGCATATGCAGAATAGCATACGCTGTTCTATCATTACAATGCATTTTAACAGCTATTACTACCATAGAGAACCATTTGAAACTCGAAGCATGGTGGTATAATTCACATGCTTTTAATTTATGTTTTCCACACACATTCATATCAATAATCTAGAGACAGATGAGGCAGCTATTAACAACAAAATACAGTTTTAGCACATGAATTTCATGTTTACATTGAGAAAGGGGCATTTCAAGGTGATTATGAAACAAACAGTAAAAATGGCACCAACATAGACTGTCATTTACTCCAGAGAAAATATTGTTCATGAAAGCTCTAATTGGACCTGTACACTGCAATTATCATCAGAAAAATTTCTACAAACATTCAGTTTGATCCCTACACTTTACAAAAAATGATTTTTTCCCACGGTTAACCCAGGGTTGTCCAAACTTTTGTCCACCAAGAGCCACATGCAGAAATATATAAGGTCACTTTATTATCCATGAGATGAGGTATTAACCTGGCATGCCAGGTGAATTTGTTTCACACATCCATCTGGAAAACCTCTCATACACAGCATTTGGGAAAGAGCAGAGCCTTTGACAAAAAAAACTCTGAGGGTGATTGGATTAACGTTCTGTCTGTCACATCTTTATGGGCCAATCAGAGCTACAAAACATGGGACGTAGCCGCCAGCGAACTGCGCCCCTACCAAAGGTGTAAGCTTCATAGAGAACTACATAACGCCGCAAACAATGGCGACTTTAGACATGTCAGCACACGACTTCTGTTGTTATTGAAAAGAAAACAACTCACTGCTGTTTTTTGTTCTTCTTTTAACAAAGAAATGTCGTCAAGTCCAGATAAAACTGGCGTTTCAGCAGCATCCACTGGTTGCTTACGTCACAACTGCACTGCACCTGAAAGTACTGCCCCTCAACGCTGATTGGTCCTGTCACTTTCTAACCGGGCCCAAACGGTTCAGACAGGAGCCTTGCAAGATGGATTCACCAGTGAGAAACACGGAAATGGGTCAATCAATCTGTTTTGCAAGGTTAGTGAGGTATATGAAAGTTTATGAAACCAATATATGCATATGCCTAAATGGTCAGTTCTGTTTGGTGGTGTGGCTGTTCCAGGGTCCCCTCTGCCCTCACTGAGCCTATGTAGAAAGCATCAAGCATCCTGCTCTTGTGTCACTAAGGAAAGCCTAAGCCAGGGAGAGAAGCAGCAGAAACCCCAGAGCAGAGCAGGCATCACTGACAACTGAACGGCATGGATTAAGTCAGAAGCAGAAAACAGGAGGAGCTGGGGTGATGATACACCCCAAACAAACAAAACATGAAGGTCAAAGGATGAGCGTTCAGAGGTAAAGTCCGTATGTATGGCCAAAGCCACATATAAGGGTGTAAGTATGATGTTGAGAAAAGTCTTGTCTCCTCTTCTGTCCACACGTACTACGCCATTTTGTCTTGGATTGAACTGGTTATGTGACACCGTATGTTACATCCTGTGACGTGTAAATGTGTAAAGTGTTTCCATTACACTTTCGCAATATACTTCTAAATCCAAATGTCTGAAAAACCTCCTCATGAGAGCTTAAAAACTTTTTAACAATATTTGAGAGGTTTTTTTGACATTCAGGTGTTTCCATAACCAGTTATTTCTTGCACTATTTAGATTTTACACATTTCTAGGGGTAATGGAAACACAGCTAATCTCAGAGCTGACAAAGAGACAGACTATTATTCACGCTAACACATCTATGGGCAATTTAGAGGGAATGATTAGACGGACTTTGTGAGGAAGCCAAAGCACCCAACAAGAACCCATACATGACTGGGAAGAGAATGCAAACTTCACAGAGAGGCCCAGTCTGACCAATAATCGAACAAAGAACCTTCTCACTGTGAGGGTCAGCAGCCCTGATCACAGACAAACGCTTTTTAAATATAGACATCAGGTCATGAAGAAAAGAAAAACCTTTTCATGTTAAAAACACCCTCATTGCCTTTAAAGAGCTATGAACAGTGCTTCAACAACCTGCTGACACACAGCACACTAAATTAAAAGGTGCCATATTTTTTAAATTCATCTTATAATTTATATTTAAAGATAATTCTCCTGATTAAACAGCAAGTTTGCTAGAAGGTTCCCAAAGATAAAGTGCTTGAAGTAACAAACACATTCCTCTCAAGTGTAAAAATATATACTCACTGTAGTTTAGACCTAAAACTTAAGCTAAGACAGGTGTGCTGAATATATTTCTGCTGAAAACACCACAAACTTGATCATGGTACATTCATCCATTCTTCTGTTTTACCATCGGCTGTAGATCTCAGCAGAAATGTTCATACCTGCCAGCCCGTTAAGCTGTTACCCACAGAAACCTCTATGCAGACAATAGCAAGCATCCCTATGACGTCTTTCCTCTCAGTCATTAACTTTATATCTGCCAGTAAGCTTTCGTACACCAAACACCAGAGACCAGTTTATAAAATATTGACTCTCTCCTCGTTTGCATGTCAGGACCCCAGTCTCAAAGACAGACTGAGCTCAGACATGAAAGGTGAAGGCAGGACAGCAGGTCAGCCTGTGTAAAGGGAAGCATGAGAGAGAAGCCGGAGTATAGTCTGTTACATTAATGAGAGTTAGCAGACAACACATGTGCTTCCGTTAGACCCACTAGACCACGCATCACAACACACGGCACGGCACAGGAGAGGCCACGGGAGGTAACCCCGGCTGAAATGTGTTTGCGTGTGTGCTTGGCTGTCAATCTGAAACCGGTCGGTATCTTTTGGAGCTGAACCCGGGCCCCAGACCTTCTAAACATTTATCCTGCTTTTGACTTCTTTGTTCGTAGTTCAAACCAGGTGGAATGACATTCTGTCTGACTGGATGACAGCCGGTGAAGCGAAGCATAATGCGACCTCATTTAACCTTCTCGAGCAAGAGAAAACAAGTGCTGTCGCCTGCAGTGTTTAACTTCGTGCTGAATCTAAGTGCATTATGCAAAGAAGCTTCAGACACCTATGAATGAGTAAAACAGAGAAGAACTAATGCAATCTGACGATAACACGGAACGGGAGCTTTATGGCACTCAGAGCCACCGGTGAAGGGCATTCGTTCACGTTAATTTGGTGTTTACAAAGATAATCCTGTACTTTCTTACTCTTCATTAGTCTTTATTAATAGCATACAACCCCATTCCAAAAAAGTTGGAACACTGTGTAAATAAAAACAGAGTGCAATGATTGTCATATCTCATAAACCCATATCCAACTCAGAACTGAACATAAACAACACATCACGTTTAAACGAGACATTTTATCAGATCATTTTAAATTTACTTAATTTTTTGTACTTTTTTGAGTGCATCTAAAAAAAGTAGGGACAGTGCTTCAAAAGGCTAGAAAAGTAAGTAGAATTTTGCATCTAATTAGTAACAGGTCGGTAACATGAGTGGGTAGGAGCATTTTAGAGACAGAGTCTCTCAGAATAAAAGATGGGCAGGTTCGCCAATCTGCAAAAAATAAATAAATGATAATAATAAAAAAACAAATTCAGAAACCTTTAACGTAAAATTTCAGTCTTTGATTATCCGACCATCAACAGCAGTGGTTCCCTAAGTGGGGGTCATGAGACTCTGAAGGAGGTTGCAGGATGCTTTCCCAAAAAACAAAGATAAATTTGATATAATTCAAAGATGTATATTTTATACATTATTTTGAAAAATATTAAAGTGAGTTCAATTTAAAATAAAAACAGAGCTATTAAGTGACATTTGTGCTTAAATAAAAGTAAAATGTACAAAAACTCCTTAAAATGTATATTAGTACATGATGCCCTCTGTAACATCATACACCCTAACCACCATCAGGGAAGGTTGGGGCCCTGGTCTGTGATGCTTTTAACCCCTGATCTAGAGTACAAAATATCAAAACATTCAGAGAATCTGGAGAAATCTCCGTACAAAAGGGACAAGGCTGAAGATCCTGGGGCCCTCAGTGGCCACTGCATTAAAATGCAGCATGATTCTGTACTGGATTCACTGCATGGGCTTAGGAACGCCTCTTCTCAGCTTGAACTAGCTTGCTGCCCAGACCTTTCACCAATAGAAAACATCATAAAAGGAAAAATCCAACAGAGAAGACCAAGGACCAACCTTACTTTGGGTGGTGGTCTAACAAATTTGTTAAGCACTGTTTTGGAAAGTAGAGTCAGACTTCATAGCATAGCCATGATTTGCACAAATGTCCAGAAAGGTAGAAAATGGACCAAAAACTGGTTAAAAATGCAAAAAGTGAGCCAAATAAGGCAAAAAGGGCCAAAATATTGGTGGGGAAATGGTGAAAAGAGGTTAAAAAGTGGCTACAACAGGATAAAAGTGTAAACGTGGGAAAAACTTGGAAAAATGGGCAGCAATGGAGATGAAAAGGGGTTCAAGTGTGAATTAATAATTTCATCAGAACCCAATAAGAGCTTCACACAACTTTCAGCTCCAAAATGAGGTAACTGTTAGCCTAGATGCTAGCACCAATGCTACTGCTCCAGCTTATATCAATAATCACAACTGGGGAAGGTCTATTTATTGGGTTAGTCAGGGGCCCAGACACATCTGTTCAGGACTGTTGAACAGCTAGAATCCTACATTGGACAAGAATGGGACAACATTCCTCCTCCAGGAACAAGTCTCCTCACAGACATTTACAGACTGTTGTTAAAGAATAGGGGATGCTACACAACACTTAACACGGCCCTGTCCCTACTCTTTGTGGAAACTGTGAATAAAATATGGTTTTTGAGTTCTGCAAATCATTGCATTCTGTTTATTTTACAGTGGCCCAGTTGTTTTTTTGACATGTGGTTGTCTTTATCCTTATATCATACCTTACCAACCCTCAAATTGTACCTTAGTTCTGAGCTTTTTGAAGATGATGTTGAACCTCACACACAGAGCATGCCAGGACTAGCTGTCTGCAGCTTTCAGTGCTGAACAGTGAGCTGTGATGGTAGCACCTTAAATTATAGTGAGGATTGTAGTGGATGCAGCCAAGCAGCATTTTCAAGTCTTTAAAAGTCAGTAACAACCCATGCTGAAAACGCTCTGATGATGGTGGCTCTATGATGGTGGAGCTAAACATTAACTCACTTAGAACGACGTTTCTTGTGACGTTAGCCTAAAAATACTTAGCCTAAAAAATACAACAGTACAGACTTAATAATGAGTGGGTCCCTCTGTATCTATGGGTTGTCTGTCTGAACGCTTGATTCAAAAAACAACTGCCACATTAAAGCAGCTCTGACCTTGCGGTGACCCCTGGATTAACGTGCATTATTGTCACTTTGTACTTCCAGGCTCCAGACAACACCCGTGACAATATTGCACAATAATCCCCCCGCTGTCTCCCAGTCATTACTGCAGATCAGCATTCACCTGATGAAGCCTCCCCCTCTCCCTCTCCCTCTCTTAATCTCTCTCTCCCTCGCTAGATTTAAAAAAACAGCAGACTGAAAAAGGGCAGGAAAGGTGATGAAGACGGTGAAGGGGAGGAGGAGGAAGAGAGGTGAGTCTGAAATACACTGATTGGAGTGAGCAGACCGCACATGTGCAACTACTACCCAGCAACTTCCTGAGACTTTATTGGAGGGAAAGGATGGAGACAAAAGAGGGAGGGGTGAGTCTGGAACTATCCATTATTGAAGGAAGGAGAACTGAGGGAATGAGAGAAAAGAAAGTGAGACAGAGGAATGGAGAGATGTGTAGCCCGGTGTAGCTCACTGGGACAGGAGGCTTGTCTCTCCTCCTTTCTAGAAGAATGCCATGCTCACATTAAATATGGATGGATGGAGGGGGAGCCAAAGACAGAAAGAGCAGCTGAGGGCCCTAGGTTGGATGGTCGACAGTAGGAGGCACGGAAAGATGTGATTGGGCAGGTTTACTGTGACTACGGATAGACGATAAGGACAAAAATCACATCTCAAATTTTGTTTTAGCTGCGATGCCATCAAGATAGATATCCTGATATTTTCCCTGTACAGAAATAAAAGTATAATTATAAACTTTGATATGATTAAGTAAAATCTAACAGTTTTGATTGTAGTTGTGACTTTCATAGACAGGATCTCAAAGCATCTCGGGGTTCACGAGTGAGGGAAGAATGGAGCGGGAGATTGACAGGTGCGGCGTTGGCAGTGATGCAGTCTCTGCATCGGTCTGTCAGGTCACAGAAAGAGCTCGATCTCTGTTCCTACCCTCACCTTTGGTCACGAGCTGTGGCTTCTGACCAAAAGAACGAGATCGCAGACACAGGCGGCCAAAATGAGTTTCCTTTGCAGGGTGTCTGGGCTCTCCCTTAGAGATAGGGTGAGAAGCTCGGCCATCTGGGAGGGACTCGGAGTAGAGACGCTGCTCCTCCGCGTCGAGAGGAGCCAGATGAGGTGGCTCGGGCATCCGGTCCAGATGCCTCTTGGACGCCTCCCTGGTGAGGGGCTCTGGGCAGGTCTCACTGGGAGGAGGCTCCAGGGAAGACCCAGGACACACTGGAGAGACTAATAAATCACAACTGTGCAGGATCCATTCTCTGAGTTCATCAGGAGCCCAGACAAATCTGATGGCAGGCTGACTTTTTACAGCTTTTTTAAACATTTCTTTGATTTCAGCACCTCTCACCAAATGAGCATGATTCTATTTTACATTTAACTAATTTAATGTGTATATTTTCATGAAAATGGCTGAAATATTATTTAAAATCATTGGAAAATATATGTATATATTTTAAGATATCTGGCGACCCCCAAGGTGGTCCTGACACCTGCGTTGAGAACCACGGTTGTACTGGACTATCATGTTGAAGGGAAATCTTTCCATTTACCAGTTGATCTACATTCCAACCCTCACCTTTGGTCATGAACTTTGAAGACTGAGACTGTGGATACGAGCAGTCAGAATGAGCTTCCTCAGGGGGGCAGCAGGGCTAAGCCTTGGAGAAAGAGTGAGGAGCTTGGAGGGACCTCGGGGGAGAGTCGCTGCACATTTATATTAACAGGACCGAGCTGAGGTGGGTTAGGCATCTGATCAGGATCCTCTGGTCACCTGTGGAGATCTACAAGGCATAGCTAACTGGGAGGAGACTCCAGGGCAGAAACTTCCAGGGGGATTACAAATCTCAACTAGCCTGGAAATGCCTTGGAATCCCCCTGGAGGAGCGGGAAAGGTTGCTGCAAAGAGGGATTTCTGGGTTTACTGGGTTTTTCCTTCTGCCACTGCACTGGAAGAGGATGGATGGAGGACTAAATAAAATGTTTTCTTTGCTAAATAAAAAACAACCAACGTCCCCAGTACCACTCTATAGAGAAGATGCTTCAGCCACATGTTACAGTCATCCTTCCCCACACAGCTGTTGCTCCACAGGCCACATAACTGCACTTATCTGTAACCCAATGCTGTTTTTACTTTGCAAGTCTATTTTTCACCGTGTTACCACGTAACTGCAGTGATTAAGTGTCAGACTCTGAACGCTGCCAAAATGTGGGTGATCCACACTCGCTGCAGTGCCTGGAAACATCCTGCAGACTCACAAAGGACTGGAGCTGCTGCTGCTTCACATACATTCTGCTCTCTTTCCTCAGAATCCGAGACATGGCGTAATCTTGGCTCAAAAATCAAGCCTGTTAAGTTTAGAGGCATGACGGAGAGAGTGTTCTGCTTGTGTCTTCATTTTGGTCCTTCTGGTGTTATTCTCTTAACTGATCTCCTCTTAAGAAAGCTAAAACGATCATCTCACACTTATTTCTCAGGCACACTCAGTGGGATCCTCCCCTCACTCTCCAATTATCTCCAAAGTGAACGTCCTGTCCTGTTACGTTGTGTTTCAGAGCTCTTCACAGACACCAACATTTGAGAAGTTAACAGCAGCTGTCCCTCTTGCTTTCCTTGCTACTTCACTCTCCCGTGTTTCCCCCCCTCTCTCTGAGGTGAACGTCTTGTCCTATTACACCGTGTGTTGGAGCTGCTTGCAGACTGTGACACTTGAGAAGTGAATGGGTAGTATCAGCCCCAGTGGAGAACAAGAGGTGCTCAGCGGCTGTGTAGAAAAGGCTGTGGTGTACTCTGCTTGGTGATGCACTGAAAACAACTAATCTGTCAGCAGCATTTGGACTGGAGCGCTGCGCAAGAAAAAAGGGACCAAATCTTTAAAGTGTCACTGTGACAGCTGAAAAAGCTGCAGTGTAGAGGAAGAGTGGAGCAGCGTTTTCTGGGTTGAGGTGGGGGAAGTAGACGTTGTTTAGTTTGTCTTCAGACTGACAGCAGTGGTGTGATAAAGCATCCAGAGATGACCTCAGAAAAATTACAAGCTTTTTGATTCAGCATCATCCAGCAGCTGAGCTATAGACCAAAAATCATATTTCATATTTATTTAGCTATTTGAAATTTTCAGTCTAAATGGGGAATTATCATTTTGATTTTATTAAAGGAGCTTTTATATCAAAAATCAAACCATATTAAAACTAATTTGATACCACTGAAATATAAAAAGTTTTAGAAACCCAATACTGTTTGTTTGTTTGTTTGTTTTTTAATTCAAGTAAACTTTGATTTGTGTAATATATACAGCACTGATCATCAACTGGTGGCCCGGGGGCCACGCCAGGCCCCCCAAAGCTTCCTGTCCAGCCCCCGAAAGATCATTAAATTCAGAAAAGGAGGAAAAGAAGATTTTAAGAGTATCCTTCTGCTTTAAGTGTCTGCAGCTGTTAAATCCATCCCACAAAAATAACACTGAAATAGTTTTAGAATGACTATCTGATCTGTTTTTGTCAGAGATTTACTGTCATTATTAGTAAGTATTTTAAAAAGGGTTACGGTTGGCAGAAGTGCTGCAAAAATGACCAGATAAAGTGGTGATAAGAGGTTAAATGTGGCAAAAAAAATGGTGAAAGAGGAAAAAAGGCAAAAAAGGTATCAAAAATTGGTTACAAATGACAAAAAAGTAGTGCAAGAAAGTCATGAAAAGGGGTTAAAAAGTGGAAAAATTGATAAAAGAGTGGCACAAAGGGGATAAAACATGCAGGAGAAGTGGTTTAAAGGGGGTTAAAATCTGTCAAAAATTGTGTTAAAGACAATGGGCAAAAAGTATCAACAATGGGTTAAAAGAGGGAAAAGTTGGATTTAAAGTTGCAAAAATTGTTGAAAAATGTAATGAAAAAGGGTTAAAAAGTGGCAAAAACAGAAGAAAAAATGGCAAAAATTGATAAGTGTCACAAAGGGGAAAAAAGATGCATAAAAAGTGGTTTAAATGGGGTTAAAATCTTTCAGAAACTGTGTTAAAGAGGCAAAAAGTATCAAAAAAGGGTTAAAGTGTCAAAAAATGGTTAATATTGGTGCTAAATGACGACTGGGGAGGGCCCATCCTCTGTGATTTTCAGGGGTCCGGCCTATCCTGTTGTCAGGCCTGTCTCCTTGTGGTCTGCTGCGTTATAGACGATAGAGATAGATCTCACTGGTAATGACTTAAATAATATTAAACATTTCTTTAGTTTTTGTGTATTTGAAAGTCCGGCCCCCAGAGTTTCTGTTGAGACTAACTCTGGCCCTTGTGCAGATGTACTTGATGAGCCCTGATATACAGGATTCTCTCTGTATTTTTATTTTTTTAAATATATTTTTTTGTATATTATAAGCCTGGAGATCATGAAATTTCAGTACATTTTGATACCAACTATCATTGAAATAATGGAAATTATATTTTTATAAACATATTGTTTTTTAGAGAAAATTCTGACAATCTCGATATGTAGACATGTTGCAAACGTTTTTGTGCAATTTGTGTGTACCAGTTTGTATTTTAATGAATTTTCTAATATTTGGCGCACTATAAGACCTACCAGTAAAGGCTTGTTAATCATTTTGAGTTGTGTTAACTTAAAAATCCAAAACATATATTTCCACTCTACACTCTAAAAAATATAACTGCACTGATTACATCAGGGAAACATTTTTACACTAAAAAATATCAAGTAGATTTCAAAGCTTTGGAATTACATAAAACAAATAATTACTAATGAGTAAATCTAACTTATATTTTCAACCATGTCTCCATCTCCTGATTAAGTAGAATAACTGAATTACACTGAGTAAATGAAATTGAAATATTTTGTAAATCATACAGAAAAAAAATTAAGAGGAATCACAAAACTATGAAGTACACACTAAACAAAACTGATGTTGAAACTGATTTTGTCAAAGATTTTAGGTGGAAATAGATTTTTTGAGTAATCATTTCTCACACATTTATGTTGTGTCCTTTTAAATAAAGTAAAAAGTTCGACATCAACCACAATATTCCCTTTTTTCTATCATGCACTGTGTATGTAAAAAAACAAAACAAACATATTGTTTAAAGTTACTTGGTAGTCTTGTTGTCGTCCTAAATTCAGTCAGACTGAGAGTAGCTGTGCTGCCAAAACTGCATCGTTTGAATCAGAACCATTAAAGAATGAAATCACTCACTCACTCCTTATTCAGACAAGAGTCAGGTCACTGATAATATTGAGTAGGACTTTCTAACTTTTTTTGTTCTTAAAACTGATAACTTTTCATGGTATATACTCAAATTTATTATTGAAATACACATGAATAACTAAAGATATTTAAACAATTTAATCTGTGGGTCAACTAATCATTTCTTTTAACTAAATTAACTCATTTAATATATGTGTGGATTCATGTTTGAGATTTACTCAAAAATATTGATCATTTTTACCCAAATACTTAAAATAATGATGTCCATTGGTTTTACTGATTAAGAATACCTAAATATAACTGTTGAATTATTTTCAGTGTCATTTCCAGAGCTCATAGAACACTTTGTTTTGTTTTTTAGGAAACAGTACTGCATCATATTTTGTAATTGCGCTCACATTATTTGATAATCATCCCTTTATCTGCAGAGTTTTCCCAGAATGCCTTTGAGTATTAGACACTTTTGCACCATGAGTGAAGTTACTCAGACTAGTCACCTGTGTGCAATAAGCACACTGTAAAACTGAACAAGTGGAAACTGTTCCTTTTTTACTGATTACATCAAAGTGTTTAAGTAGTGGAAATAAACTTTTTAAGTAATCATATTTATGTTGGGTTATCTTCACTGTGGCCAGCTTAGCGACTTTATCGCTATATTAGCGAGTTTTCAGAACCCTCTAACAACTCTTTTTCAAAAATGCGACTAGTGACAAATCTAGCAACTTTTTCTGGTGTTACTGGAGAGTTTTGAAGACTCTGCCATGAAAGCACGTATCGTTGTAGCACCTCTTAGTGAGCAGTGGATGCTGCCGTGGGCCCCTCCCCGTCCCAAAGCACTGCCAGGCAGCCCACTCCTCGCCCAGCAGTCCCTGTCAGCTGCGGTCAGAGCAGGAGATGCTCACGCCTCCATGTCCAGACTACAGATTAACCGTGCTGTGAAGGCGCCTTGACAGTTTTTTTTCTATTGTCTCTTTTTGGTCCATTTAGATTGTTAATGAAGACCGTATACAAGAAAAATAAACTGATTTGTTGTAGGCTGCTAAGTGGCACATAAGGTTTAAAACTAAACCAAATGTAAGAAAACTAAACTTCTAAGAAAAATAGAATAATAAATAAATGATAAACCAAAAATAAAATTTCAAGTAACTCTGCCAGAGTACATGGATTGGCTCGACATGGAGTCGAGCCAATCCATCAACTTTGCAAGGTTAACAACACGGGTCTGTTTGCCCAGTTTGACTGTGAGAGTCTGGACCGTTCATTTTGGTTGGACCGTTTTCACCCAGAAAGGGGCGGGACCAGCATCACTTGGGCAGGGTTGAACCTATCAGTACTGAACATGATGGAAGAGGACTTCCTGGTTCAATGTGCAGTAACTGTCATCAGTAGCTTATGTCGGCCTATCTTGAATGATCTAAATGTTCAAGACTAGAGAGTGTGATACAAAGAAGGGAGCATTTGCAACAAAACTACTTAAACATGTTTCGAGTTGGACTTAAAAAATAATTTTCAAGTGTAGAAAAGTTTCCACAGTGTAGTTCTACTCTAATGTGCGAGTTAAATTTAGTTAAGTACCTGTGACTAAACAAACATCGTTATTCATCATCAGCTGCCTTTTAAATTTTTAGTTCATAAACTAATTGCGGATTACTCTAAAAATGTATTTCTACTACTACAAAATCTTAACATTATCAGTTTCAACAAATTTAATTTTACAAACTGAGTATTTTCTACTTGTTTAGGTTTGCAGTGAGTCTTTGACTTCAGTTTTTGTTGAAGACAAACAGGTTTCAGTGTGGTTTGGTTTTTACTAGGATCATACCAGAGTTTATCATTTTGATATTGTCATTTCTTTACAGAACAAAAATCCAGATAGAAAGTGTGTCCCAGAAAATAAATTACATATAACTCTACTCCATTTTGTCCAGTCCTAACATAAACCCACATGTGTGCAGTCTTTCTTACAGTAATGCAGATGGGAGGTATAAGTGAGAGCACATTTGTTTTTGTTTTTGTTGTATTTTTCCAAAAAAACATCCATAAATATGTTGTGGAATCATATTTAGCCAAAAAAACAAAAATATATTTGGTCCATATAACCAGGCCCTGGTACATGTAGCATCACGCCAACACAGCCCCTGGTGTTTTTAATGCGGGCTATTTTTGGTCAGGCCACCTGCTAAGGAAAGCAGGTTTTAAAAGCTTTTTAATTCCAAGAAAGTGCTAATGTGTCCTTGAGATAGAGAAAGACAGAGTGAGGGGAAGTGTGGCTGCATGGCACTGTGTGAAACTGCAAAGTGGCCTAAATATACCCTCCTCAGCACAGCTACACATATGAACGCAGAGCTGAACACGTAGACTCTCTGATGGCTGTCAAATAAAAATCTATCATGGTGAAGGAGTGGGAGATTAATTCTTGGAAAAATATCAATACATAGCAAAATGCAGTATGGACAGGTGTACAGAAAAGCTGCTTTTCCACAGTAAATCTTGTCATGGTTCATTTATTATGCACATAATTCTGTAGTTCTGTATCAGACATTGTTCCTGATTTAAGTGTTCAATTTTATTTATTTTTCTGTACAACTTGACTGTTTTTGTCTCAGCTCTTTTGCTCCATTCTTTTAAATGTTCTTTTTTAATTAGTGTGCATTTTTTATTTTATGATCTGATTGCAGCTGTGTTTGGAAAGGTTTTATATGCAGCGCTTAACAAATGTATCAGACCACCTGTCATCTCTGTCTCAGAGACCATCCAGCATCATGAAGTGCTTTAATGCGGACTCTTTCATTTTCAGTCAGCTCTCCACGTTTTACCATTTTGAACAGGAATGAGGGATTTCAAACTGAATTCACCCAAATTTGAGCCGGCTTTCTGGACTTCTCTGAGAAGTCAGAAATGAATCAAGCATAACATTCAACCACTAAAACTCATTTTTCTGTGCAAGTAAATAACTATAATTTGACATATTAATCAATAAATATTAATGTGCTTTACTATTTTTTCAGCACCCTTACTTGGGTGGTGGTCTAATAAATTTGTTAAGTACTGTATATAGATGTATATTAGGGGTGCAACCATACATGTATCTGTATTGAATCGTTCAATACCGAACCGTGACCACTGAATCGAACAGTAAGCAATTTTAGATTTATTTTATCAACTTCTGACGAGGCGCTCTGTGCTGAAAGCTCAGTGGATATGTTCTGCACAGCAGAACATGTGTCAGGTATAGCTGCACCAGATACACTTAATTTTTCATTTGATGTTTTTTTAAATATTCTTATAGAATTGTGCACCATAGAACAGTGGTTCTAAAACTGTTTTCATGTCAGGGATTGGGTGTGTTTGTTTTATATTATGTATATGATACAGTCCTGTATTTGGTTGATACTGTGTTGTTAGAATGTTTCAAAAATATTTAGGGAACAATTTATTTGTAATATATTCCCTGCTGCTAAGAATGCACCATATAAGATGGGTGATTTCTCCATCAGATAATTTTATTTTTTTAATATTATTCTTATTTTTACATGGTGCTCTTTTTGTTTTATATGGTGCTAAGTATGCACAGCAGAACATGTGTCAGGTATAGCTGCACCAGATACATTTAATTTTCAATAAACAAGTAAAAAAGGCATGGAAATTTCTCTATTTTTGTATTGAAAACGTATCGAACTGAACCGAACCGTAAATTTTGTGTATTGTTGCAACCCTAATATATATCAATAACAGACATATAAACACTCACTGACACTTTCAAAGCAAGGACGCAACTATTATAGATTTTAACAACTCAATTATATTAGGGACCATTGTCACAATTTCACAATTATCATTATTCTAAAATCTATAAAATCACATGAGCACTATGTAGAAATATAATATAATGGAACTGAAATGTTTTTGGTTATAATAATAAGCAAATAAGAATAAGAATAAAAATAATAATAACAATAACAATAACAATGATATTAATCTTATTATTATTATTATTATTATTATTATTATTATTGTAAGTAATAATAGTGATAATAATAATAATAATAATGGTAATAATAATAATAATAATATGATTATTATTATTATTATTATTATTATTATTATTATTGTGATTATTATTATTAATAATAATCATAATAATAATAATAATAATAATAATAATATGATTTTTTTATTATTTTATTATTATTATTATTATTATTATTATTATTATTATTATTATGATTATTATTAATAATAATAATAATAATAATTTTAAAATATATTTTATTATTATTAATATCATCATCATCATCATCATCATTACTACTATTATTATCATAGAAAATATATAACAAAAAGTCCATCTCTCTGTTGTGTTTGAGCTACTGTTCATTCAATGACTGGTTGTTTTTTGATGTATTATTTTATTTTTATATAACTATGATTTAAATATAAAATGAACTAAAATAGGGATGTCTCCTGCAGTTTCATTGATAAGTGAATACAGTAGGTAAATCCTGTTACATCACTGAATACCTATCTTCCTGATGTTATGTTGGGGTTTCACTGCGCTCTTATTGGCCTACACTGCTAATGTTTACTACAGGAGTAAGGGTGGGTAGTGTTCACTGTCTGATGCGCTGCAGTTGACTGAGAAGCCTCCACTGACTACATGACGCCTTCCAACAGTTGAAGTTGAATTAAACACTAAACAGTAACCATGACACTGCTGATTTCAGCGACACATTTAGACTTTACTCCAAACCAAGGTTGATGCTGGCGTCTAGAGCTGGCTGCCGTCTGACACTTCAGCTGCAGCTTTTTTCTGTCCTACTATGCAGAAGACAGCTCTGTTGTCTTGGACTAGTCCTCCATTATTGTTGCTCTAGTGGCTTCACTGGTTCCCTCTGTGCTTAGTAATCATCCAGGAGACAGTCACATTCAGAGGCTGTATCAAAGCAGACTCATGGAAAGTTGACTGAAGGGAAAAGTGTGGTTAGAAAAGGAACACAAGCAACAGGGATGAGCTCAGCCTTGGGAGATTCAAGGGGAGCTTCACAAGGACTGGACTGAGGCTGGAGTCAGTGGATCAAGAGCCACCACACAGACGGGTCCAGGACATGGACTACAAGTGTGGTGTTCTTATTGTGGAGCCAATCCTGAACCATGGATTTTATACAGTTCTCACCAGGAGAAAAAGAACTGGACCTGTTTTCAGATTAAATTATATTTTGAGTTTTATTTGGAAATCAAGGTCCCAGAGTCTGGGAGAGGGACCCAACTGCAGTCAAGATGGCCGACATTGGCGCTGCTATACATCCAATCCATGCCGGAAGTCCCAAGCAGAAGTTTCTTCTTCGGGTTGGATAACCCTAACCCAGTGTTTGTCAGTCTTTTTTGCGCCTGAGCCTAACCCTTGGTGCTGGACCTTCCCCACTGCCTTACCCTGAGCCTAACTGCTGGGGCTTTAATTCCTAAGCCTAACCTTAGACGTACGGACTTCCAGCGATGCCTATGTCGGGCATCTTGACTGCAGTTGGGTCCCTCTCCTTGGAGTCCGGAGGAAGATCAGAGAGGCCAAGGTGCTTGAAGTCCAGTGTTTGCAGTCTGCACAGTCAGTGATGGTTTGGGGTCCATGACATCTGCTGCTGTTGGTCCACTGGTCTTTCTCAAGTCCAGAGTCAACAAAACCTTCATACTTCCATCTGCTGAGAAGCTATATGGAGGTACTGATTTCCTTTTCACCTCTCCACAGTGAAGCCAGAACTACCAGAAACTGGTTTAGTGACCCTGGTGTTACTGTGCTTGATTGGCCAGCCAACTGGTCCGACCTGAACCCTGTAGAGAATCTCTGAAAGACGAGATACCAGACTCAGCGATCCAGATGAGCTGAAGGCTACTAGCAGGGCTTCATAACACCCAGCAGGACCACGGACTGATCGCCTCCAGAGATCCGGAAATTTGTACATAGGGAGCGCCAACCAATTTCTTAGTGCACAAATGAGCAGAATGTTCCAGAAGGTCTACATTTCTGTTTATTAAAGCCTTTTTTGAACCAATGTTTGTAATGGTAGTGTTTTATTTTTGTGAGCTGTAATCATCAAGAATGAACAAAAAAAGGTCTTGAAATATGATGTTCTATTTTTTGAGTTGCAGCTGTCTAAGTAGGTGTTACAGGTCTGTGTGTGTCCCTGTAGCTGCAGCTCTGCATGTGTAAATAAACCTGCAAATAAACACAATGTTGGAAGTTCAGTACAATCGTGTGTGTGTTCTGTGCTCAAAGGAGTGTGGGTGGGAGGCATTGTAAGTGTGTGTGTAACCGCAGCGCTCTCCTTCTCAGCAGCCCACCATTAAACCTCGGTGCCAGCCCTCTCCCAGCACACCAGGATTAACAGCACTTAAATGGGCCTGTTAGTGCACCACCTCCTCTGCCTCCCACACCGACCGCTGCACATGGCGCTGCCCACAGCACAGAGCTGCAATGCACATGGCCTCTGTTGTTTTTTGTTCTCCACACGCCCCCAACCACCTAAGCCTCCTCCAATAAATGGTGCTGAAGTATACTCAGCAGGGGGTTAAGCCAAGAACATCCTCTATTTTACGGACCTATTGGAAGCAGAGTGGATGACAGAGAGAAGGAGGGAGGGAGGGAGGGAGGTAGATCCCAAGTCTGAACCAGATGGATGAGCTATGATCAAAATGTCAGGCACTCCCTCCCTCTCTGATCTTTGTTTCTCTCTCTCTCTGTCTTTGCTCTGTCTGCTGATCACATGCCTCTTGTGACAAATCATAAACAGAGGGACTGGAATTGATGCAAACTCACAGACTAGGGAGAGATGGATGCCCGACACAGAAATCAATAAATAAAACAGAGTCCCAACTGAGTCTGTCGGCCATGACACAGCCAGTAGACAGATACATGGACGAATGTGTCTGTAAATTCTTATTGTAGTCAGTCAAAGACAGCCAGCCTCACACCATAGCATGGGCTGTATGGCTCACAGCCACACTGGCTCAAAGAAAATACCAGAAATAAGGAGAGATCAGCAAACAAAGGGAACTAAGAAACAATGAGACATTAAGAGCAGTTTCAGAGAGTATTTGTACGCTCAAATATACCAAAACTGTTACCCAAGAGCAGGGGTTCTCAACCTTTTCAGCCCCCAAAGTAAAGGTGCCAGAGACCGGGACCCCACTGTACCTGAAGGTGGTTAAACACAGCCATGAATGTTCAAGAACAGTCATGTGCAGACAAGGCCGCCCATAAAGGGGAGAGCTTTCTGGAGCCCAGCCAAACTGGGGGCCCATGGAGGTCAGCAAAACCATGGTCCATTGTGAAGTTAAGCCGTGGTATCCATATTTCATATTCGACTTGAAAAAAGAACCCCTCTTATCAAAGAAACTAATACCTATTTAATCATTTGTGTAGTAAATAGCCTTCTAAAAAATGTAAAACTGTTTTGTTGAAAAAATGAATTCAAATGGTTTAGAAATTGCTTAAATGGGTTAATAATGGCAAAAAAAATGGTGGAAAAGGTGGTGAAGTTGGATTTTAAAGTAGCAGAAATGGGTTAAAGTGGCAAAAATTTGCATAAATATTTGTAAAAGGGAGTTAAAGTGTAGCCAAAATGGCTTTAAACTGGCAAAAATGGGTGGAAATTAGTGAAATGGGATAAAGAATTAAAAAGGGTTAACTGAGAAAGGAGAAATAGGCAGGTATTGGCTAAACTAGCAAAATCGGGCTTATCAAATGGTGAAATGTGGTTAAGATGAGAAAAATTGGGTGTAAAAAGTGGTAAAAGGGGTTAATAGTGGCATTAATGGCTCAATATTATGTTAAGTGGCAAGAATTGTTTTAGAAGATGATGAACTGGCAGAAAAAAAAGTGATGGAAAGAGTTTAAAACTAACCAAAAAAGATGTTAAATGGAAAAAGATGTGTGAAAATTGGTGGGGAAAAAAAAGATGAAAAGGGCTACAAAATTTGACAAAATTGGTGTAAAGTGGCAACAGTGTCATTTAAAAAATATTCATAGTTTTTTAGGGCATTGAGACCCCTCTCTCAGTGTCTCGCGACCCCAAAGGGGGTCTCAACCCCAAGGTTAAGAACCACTGCTCTAGAGGCTCCAAACAATGAGCAACAATCAATCAGCTCTATTAATCCCACTAGAGACAATGGGGATTAATAAATCCAACTGATTGGTTAATAGGATGCTGTTGTCACTGATAACATCACAGCAGACACTGCTTTTAAAAACAATGACTGTTTCTTATCATATTCTTTTAACTTTCCTATGAATAATCAGAGTTTTAAATGTGTCCTATTAGGATCTCTGGATGCTTTCTGATGCTTCTGACCAGGGGGGTAGCACAGGGGGAAAAGGGTTCTGATTACCCCGGCCCACAGTCAGGACGGGCCCGTGAGAAGCCTGCAATGAAAAGTGTGTTTTTATTAATTAATTTTTAATGACACTGATACCCTTATTAGGGCTGGACAACTAATTGCAATATGGCCTGCTGCAATTTTCAAATCGCAGCAGGTGCATTATTTCTTTAACCTGAAAGTTGTGTCAACATTGTGTCAGATATCTTTTTTTTTTTTTTTTTGCTGCAGCAATGCTATGCATTGTATATCATGCAATCATTCTTGTGCCATATTTTAAGAAATAAATCCTATTTTCCTAATTTTTGTATGTTTCTCTTATTAAATATGAGAATTATATAAAAATTACCATTCCCTTTAATTCAACAGTTCATTTGAAATTTGTAAAATGAGTAAAAAAATCATCAAAATTCGATATTTAAAAAAACTGTTCTGCCCTACTTTTATCTAATATTGTGTCAGTTATAGTATCGAATGAATTGCTTGTTTTTGTTGTGAATTACATGAAATTAGGAACTTTAGAAATAATCGCATATTAAATCACAATATTGGGTAATAAAATTGCAATTAGACTATTTTCCCAAATCATTCAGCCCTAACCCTTATTGAAACTCCTTATAGATCTGAGTTCTTCTTGATACCACTATCAATATTTTCTATAGTTTGGTGCAAAGACAATATAAGGGCAAATATCTAAACCACAAGAGGTCTTAGCTGAGTAGTGCTTGAGTTAAAAAGCTCTGATTCAGTCTATCACATCTACTGTACTTCCCTCACAGAAAAACACTTTCTTTATGTTCACTCATTGAAGTTTCTCATAAAAAAACTAAATTTACTCATTTTTATATGACATTTGAACACATCAAAACATATAGAATACAGTCATCTAATTTACCGATAATTTACTGCCTCTGTCTTCTCAACATCAGGATTATTCAACAGCAAATCACATTCCCACACTTTGGAGACTGAAAACGATGAACGGACTCGGGTCCCACAGTTCAAAATGTTCATGAAGTACCAGTAAATTATAACTGTTCTTCAGATCATTTTGAATGTGTGTTTTATTTTTATAGGTGTTCTTCACACCTTCTCTTGCCAGTTTGTCACTGCATAGTTTTCACTGTCTTCTGTTTTTGTCATCCTGTATGTTATTAATAAATAACTGCAGACATGGCTCCAACTTTGACTCCATACTCACATAATGAGAGGCTAGCATCATGCTTTAAAATGACATCAAATACAGTATCTGCAGTGTTAGATGACTACACGAATACTTGGTATGAGTGCAGATACTCCCTACTGGAATCAGTACTGGTGCATCCATACTGGTGATTTTCCTAGGCCTATAATTTCCCATCTAATTAAACACTAATAATCATAGTGTCTCACTAGTCTAAAGTCAAGTTAATACATTCTGTGAGCCAACTTCACTCAGCAACAATGAAACAACTGACACTATAATGGTGCGAAGTTAGTTTGCAGTGTGTGTTCTGGTCACAGTTTTCCTCAATTTGTGGATAATGGCTCTCACTATGGAGTCCCAAAGCCTTAAAAATGTCTTTGTAATCCTTCTGATAGATGTCAGTGACTTTGTCTCTCCCCTGTTCTTGAATTTCTTTAGATAGCTCCATGATGAGTTGGTTTTTTTATATCCTTTAGCCCAGTGGTTCTCAATTGGTGGGTCGGGACCCAAAAGTGGGTCACGAAGTTCTTTGCAATTGGGTGCCAAGAATAAAAATTGCAAAGTCTTCAAACCAGTGTGGACATACAGTACATCATTACATTTTACTAGGTTTCCCAGTGATAATGAGGAAATGTAGGCATTTTTCCTCAGTGTTTGAACTTATTTATGTTCTTTCCCCCATTTAAACTTGTTCCACCCAAGAAAATTGGGAAATTCCTTGAGAAATGACCAAATTTCCATTCTGTCAAAATAAAATGTGCCCCTATAATAATGCACTTCTCCAACATTTTTCTTTAGTCCAGGGGTGTCAGACTCAGTCACAGCAGGGGCCGTATTCTGGATTCAGGTCTATTCTGAGGGTCTAACAGGGTCTCCTATTTAACCATAAACTGTCAACCTCATTTCACTGGTAATGAAATATGAAGAAAAAAAAAAACTTAGCACTGATGAGAAATGATTCTGAAATTAAAAACGATGAAAAATTATGTTTAAAGGCTCACAATCTGAGAAAAGTAAATTTAGTAGTTCAAAAAGGTCAAAACATGAAGTCTAAAAATATTTTTTAAACAAATGTATTAGAAACTTTCAAATATATTAGAAAGAAAGTCAAAATCATGAGTTTAAAAGGTCAAAACATGAAGTAAAATTTTAAATCAAGTATCAATCAAGTAATTCACTTTGGATCAGGTAGGTATGGGTGGCTTTTGTCTCTTAATAAATCAAGGCATCATTTATAGACAGACTTTTGCATTTTCTCAGGTTATCTTTATCTGATATAAAAAACCTGTAACGTTTAAATGTGATTATTATGCAAAAAAAAAAAAAGTAGCAGTAGTATCCACTGGTAAAAACATACTTGGCATAATGAGTTTGCGTTGAAAACACATTGTATGTTTATTTGATGCTTTCATTTCCAGATTGCATGGTGTAATGTGAAAAACACTTTGGTGTCAGGGTTATTAATTTCTGTTTATTATGGTCTGAGGAAATTATTTTCTTTGACACACAAAGAAGAAGATGCCCTCTGTGCTTCTGATTCTGAAGAACCAAAGAAGCTCTCTGTACCATATGGAGGATCACATGGGAATATAGAACTCCCACCTAATAAGGAGGAGGTCATACAGCAGCATGCCCTCATGCTCCTTACCGTGTGCTTTATCCTGCAACAGATGGAATATGAAAGAGGAAGCATTTCCTCATATCTTGTTCTGATGATAGGATTCTCTGCAGCATATGGAGCGAGTGCAGTGTGGAAACACTCATCAGGACGTAACAAATATGTTATCAACACATTCCTATTTCTGGTTTGTAAAAAAAAAAATACATATGCTCATGGCATATGTTGTGTCAATATGGTTCCTCAACAACATAAAAGGCTTCATGTTTATGGTCTTAAAGTGCATGCGTGTCCGTGCTGAAAACTGCTTCATACTGCTTCACTGGGTGAGTCAACACAACAGCGAGGAACCGTCCTGGCTTTTTCAGGAACTGGATTTTTCAATCACTTCCTACCTTTTTTATCTCTTCAGGCAGTGGGTGGATCGGCGGACAGTGAAGAGCCATCTTCATTTCCTTCTCGTCCTCCCCCTCCGCCTCCATAGATCTGTCTTTGTCTCCTGGAAACAAGGAGCAGAATTAGCTTAGCTGAAAACGGTTCACAGTTTGTGTGAAGAATTTTCAGCTGGTGCTAAAGGCAAGAGATGCAAGGAAGAAACTCCTTCACTGCTTTTTTATCAGTCCTTTTTCAGATCAGAAAACTGTTCACTTAAATCTGACAGTCTATAAATCTGTCTTATTTATCTACTTTAATGTTTTGAAAGAGCTTTTCGTTCTTTTCACCCTTCATCTGAACTCATCAGAGGGAGCTGGTTATGTTTTTGTTGTCCCCATATGTAAAATCATAATCCCCTTTCACTTGGAACAGGGAACTGGCAACCTGGGGGCAACCTGAGGTCCCCAGGTCAGCTTTCAGTGGTCAGTAAATAGTTAACTAAAGAAAATGTGCCAAAATCTGCAGCCATGCACTCCAGCCCTGCAAGCAACACCACGCACAAAGATGAAACAATCCATCATGTAAATAAAAATGTTTGATCACTGGCATCTTTATTCACATGTAATTAGTCGATATGAATGGGTTTGTACATTTCTTTAATGAAGCAGGACAAAATGTATTTGAAAAACAAAAACAAAAACAAGTCGCATGAAAAGTGACTAAATGGCATAAAGGCGCAATATGTGGAATATTTGGACAAAGTGTCTGATTTAATAAAAAACGGAGTAATCTAATGATATTTATTTATTTATTACAGCATATACATGGCGACCATTTTCCAAAACCATAACTATTCTTGGGACGTATCTTTGAGAGGAACCTGGATGCATCGGAGGACCTCCACTTCACACTGGAAGTCAGATGAGCGCCGTCATATCTTGTCTTCTAATACCAGAAGTCACTTGAACTGAACGTCTTTGTTGTTTTCTACGTGTCATCGCCATATTAATATAGGCAAGTTAGTCACATAAGGAAATGTAAGTAGATGAAAAATACGTTTTCAGACTAACAAGCACAGCTATTACATAATGTTACTTTCACTAAATCAATTTATGATCCAAATTCGAGTATCACTTTGCACAGACATAATATGCGATGGGCGATTGGCTGGCTGTTTTTGGAATAAAAAGCTCAAATGATGAGATTACATGGATTTTAATGTATCATAACAAATGATCCATGTTAAAATAATAACTGATAGTGAAATTTAAGTATACATAAATAAGTTGTAATTTTTTTTTTTTCGTGCAGACGGTCCATTTTGACGCAAGTGGTCCGGCACAATAAAGACTGAACCGGTACTTCATACACACGTGAAAAAGACCTTGTTGTGCAAGTTATCAGAATAAAAAGGTCAAACGATCAAATTAATGTATAAATATGTAAGCAGATTCAAAATGAAAAATACCTATACATATATGAAACTGTATTACATATAAAATTATTTTATTTTGAAAAATGGAGTATAACTTTTCATTTAACTAAAAAAATACAGGAAAGTGGATTCTGCTTTAATGTTTCACGGTCAGTTATTATTTTAACATGGGTCATTTGTTATAAATGATTTACTAAAATCCATGTAATCTCATTGTTTGAGCTTTTTATTCCTACAAGTTGCACAATCCTTGTCTATTGGATTGAATGATGTAGAGACTTGCCTGTGGCAACATGGCGGCGACGCCAACGTCTGGCCAGCAAGCCAATCTCTCAGCGAATATTATGTCTGTGCTCAGTGATACGTGAATTTGGATCATAAATCAAATCATTAAAATAAATCATTAAAATAAATGTAACGTTATTGCTGTGCTTGTTAGTCTGAAAACTCACAAATTTTTCGTCTACTTGTATTTCCTTACTTGGCAGACTTGCCTCTATTGGCATGGCGGTGACACACGGAGAAAACAACAAAGAAGACGTTCAGTTCAAGAGATGGGGGGCTTCATTCAGTCAGATATGGTCACTGAGTCATATTTTTCTGAGTATCGCATATCAAGAACCCCAAATTCTCTTAGGATATTTCCCAAATGTTCCAGTAAAACTTTATCCTAAAGCCTGAACATGCCCCTAAAATTTCATGTAAATTCCTTAAAATATTCAAGAAAACTCCCAAAAGTTTCTTATCGATTTCCCAAAGATGTATAATTCCAAAATCCCCAAATCCCAAAATTTTAAAAGCCCCCCCCAAAAAAATGACTTCCAATTTTCGACAAAATTTACAAACATATTTTTCAAATTCTCATGAAAATGCCCTCAAAAAAATTAAAGCTTACGTTCCCGAAACCTTCCAGTGAAATACTCTAAAATGAAATTCCCCAAAATATCCAAACAAATTCCCTCAAATGTGGATAAAAATTCCAGAAGATTTGCTCAAAAACTCTCCTGTTTCAGGCATCTTACCCAAACTTCAGGGGACATTCTGGGTGATTCTCTGGAAATTCTAATGCTATAAATTATTACTGTATTGTAGAATAGCCCAGATGTGATGTCCTCTTATGTGGATGCAGGATCTGAGGGGGTTAAAAATACATAGTATCTATATAAAGTACAGATATGTGTATACTATTGGAAAAATATCGTAATGTAGCAGTATCGGCACCCATGTGTCACAGTACGTATCGTATTGCCAGATTTTTGCCAATACACAGCTACAAATATGTCACCACTTTCAGGACACAAAAGTAGCTTAATAGTTAAGAATATTGATTTTTATACTTGAACACTTGGAAAATATTAAACTGCTTAAAACATGACCTTGTTGGTGGTTTATCTCCTGTTGTGTGACATCATCTTCAACAAACCCTAATGGCATTTTCTCACGTTTGACCATAAAACAGATCAGTGTGTCCACGTTCTTCTGCCTGATAACAAAATCTATTTGATTCAACAGTTTATTAAATTACCAGTGCTTATGATTACTAGGGGTGGGAATCACTGGTGGACCCATGATATGATATATCACGATACTTGGGTCACGGTTTGATATTATTGTGATTTTCAACATTTTGCAATACAGTGAGTATTGCGATACCATATATTGGGATATATTGCAATCTATTCTATTTCCTCAACTGTTGAGCTGATTTAGCATTAGCCTTGCCCTCACGTTTTTCGTATTTCTGCAGTATTTTATGGTCATGTAGCACTTCTTGCAAACGTCATGTTTCATGTCCATCTAGTTCGTGCCCTGCTTGCATTCCCTGGGTGCTGCCATGTTTGTTGTACTAACTTTCTCCTGCTCTATGACCGTCACCTCTGCCGACCTCACTGGACAAACAACTGTCCAAGCAATTGATTTTATTTCTCCATTATCTTAGACTTAAGTTCATATCAACAATTAATATTTAAAAAAAAATCAATACTTGGTGGACGGGATGAGATGATACGATATATCACCAGACAAAATATCGCGATACTGTGCTGTATCGATTTTTTCTCCCACCCCTAATGATCACCTAACTGCATCCTGCAGCTTGTAACATTCAGCTCAGTGGCAGTGAGATGAGATCTAATAAGACCCTCTTGGTAGCTAAAGTCGCCCCCCCAGACTCAGAACATGACGTCCAAGTGTCTGTGAACACACAAAAGCATGCTTCTAATCACTGCACAGTTTAAACGCTAACACCAAAGTTTCTAAGACCCCATGTTCTGCTCTATATTACCCAGGGACACTGTCTTCTCTTTTCAGAATAAAAGTGGATGGTACTTTTAAACTGATGAATAGCACGCTGCCTCTGAGGTTAATGTAAGGGCAAATCCGTTAGCGTGATGTGCACCATATTAAACCCATTTGCTGCACACTCAATTCAATAGATTAATCAGTAAAGCTTATGGCATTAAGCTTATAGACTGTAGATTATGGCATTTCACAGCTGAGGGTATTTGGACTTCACAGCTATATATTAGCTTGTCCTCTGCCTCAGGTCAGCACCGTCTTCAAGGACTGATTCAACCTCCAAATGCTTCGACTAATGACAACAAACTTTTCAGAACTCCTGATGATAAAGGTGATAGTTAAGTCATATAACGTGCTCCAGGCTCTGAGGTCAAAGAAGAACAGTGTTGGGACACCCTTTGTTCACTATGTTCCTTATGAAGTAGGAAAAGTCCAGCTTTTCTCTGTTCTGGAAAGCCACAGCTGTCACCAGTACGGCCATGGGTGCAGGAGGTCGTGCGAGGAGAACAGTAATGTAAGCCTCACCCCGCCTCTGTCTGCCTAACTGTGTGCACGCTCTCAGGGCATTTATCTATCAGCTCACCATTAGTGCGGGGAAAGAATCACGCCAACCAAACACTTGACCTCAGATTAAATACCTCTGGCTAACTAAGGGCCAGAGGTCGCTCCTATCAGATGTTCTCCGTGCACGACTGCATGCCAGACAATGCCCTCGCAAACCATCGGAGGGAAATAGAGTGAGAGGACGCACAGAAAGTGTACAGCACAAACCCGCCAGGATTTTGCCATGAGCACAAAACAGACAGACATTCATCTACGCATTTAAAAACTCATGCAAAGATGAGCAGGTTTAATTTGACACACACTACAATGCGCAAGCAGTTGCATGTAAACAAGCACGTGTCCCCCCCGCCTCGCTCCCACTCACACCAGTGCAGACACACAAACCCTGCCCAATCAAACGGCAGGCTCCATGCTCATGCACGCTAATAGCCTGATTGCCCCCCTACTGTCTCTAGGCTCCACATTTAAAACACAGCAGAACCTCAATCGCTTCCTCACACAACACAGATAAATTAGTAACGCCTTGTAACAGCATTAAGCAGGCCTATCCTTTTAGATGGACCCAGATAGAAAAGGCTGATTTTGCATGACAACTGTTCCCCTGTGACATTTTGTCCGTTTGAGCCCTGATTGAACTATTAATCAGTCTAATGTGAGAGAGGCAAGCTGTTCATAAACTCATCTATTCTGCATGGACGCATGCCTCAATCGTGAGAGGAAATATACACGAACATATCAACTCATAAGGGCCCGTGATTCGGCACGAGCACTGAGACAGGCACTGAGGGGCATTTCGCTCCTATGGAAGGGAGACCCAGATGAAGTATGACACCAGAAGGTAGATGAAGGAGACTGAGTTGAAGTACTTGGATTTTATTTTTGGATCTTTTGTGTCATTCCCATTCCTTTCAGTGTTATTTGTTTTTGTGCAACAGAACTCTGACTTTTTCTTTGACTTTCAAGACCTTCCCAGTTTGGTCCAGCTGTTGATGTTTATTTTATTATTCCTTGAGTTCCAGAGGTGCTATTTAGAGGATGAAAATGTGGTGTTTTTTTTTTTTTTTTTTTTTTGCTGATAGATATCAATATGTGCAACTGAACATAAAATCAAAATTATTGGAAGTTATTATCATGGAGGTCCTCATGGGTCTGTGTTAGGTCACAAATTATTTATATTGTGTAAAACTATGACTAGAAAAGTTCAACGACAGCCTTATATCCATGACAAAACCTAGACTATGACTAACAAAAATAGATCTGTGATGACTAAAACTGACAAAAACTAAGTTTAGTTTTCGTCAAGATGACTTAAACTAGACTAAAATGTACCACGGAGTATTAGGGCCACACGAAGAGAAAAAAAAAAAATTGTTTTGTTGACAATACGAGAATAAAGTTGTAATATTACGAGAAAAAATTTGTAATATTACAAGAATAAAGTCGTAATACTACCTGAAAAAAAGGCGTAATATTATGAGAAAAAAGTCGTTATATTACCGGAAAAAAGTCGTAATATTACCAGGATATAGGCGTAATATTACGAGAATGAAATATTACAAGAAAGAAAGTCTGCCATTACCAAGTCTGCTATTTTGAAGCTATACTTTAGTATCGGTTTCACAAATAAGGAAATACTTCATCTTTTGGCACATCAACATCAAATTATTATCAGAATCAGGACAATACTCCGTCGTAGATCCGCGGCGCCACGGCAGACTGTCTTTCTTGTAATATTATGACTTTATTCTGTGGGTAAATCCGTCAGAAAAATACATCTGTCTCTCTTTTGCCTCTCAGCTGTAGAAAGCAGGGACCCCAGTTTGGCAGGGTGCTTAGAACACACTACCATGATTTGGTACCAGATTTAGACAAGAAAATAAATGCTTGGACTTAAAAGTAAAGACTAAATTGTGAGGACTTTTTAAGGACTAAAACTAGATTAAAATGTTTTGAGTTTTCATTGGCTAAAACTAAAAAGGATAGAACTGACTAAAATGTGACTAAAACCAAAATACATTTCATTTAAAGACTAAAACTAAGACTAGAATCAAAAATAGCTGCTAAAATTAACAATGCAGTGATATCTGTAATGTTTCTAAAGTGTTAAAATGTCTTTAATTTGCTGAGGATGTGATTGTGTACTGCAGTGGGTCCCAAAATTGGGGTCATGAGACAATGAAAGGTCATCACAGGATGCTTTCCAAAAAAAAAAAAAAAGAAGAGAAATTTAAAGTGCGATATTCCATCCATTATAAAAAAAATATTCTTAAAACTAGATCACTTGAAAAGGGAACCATAGTTGAGATATGTGCTTAAATGTCAGTGATGTGTACAAGAATGTGCACGTGTACAAAAAAAGGTGAATTTATTGGGGTTTATTGGGGGTGTAACTTTTTATCTGTCCCAAACCGTCACGGTTCGGTGCATGTAGTCATACGACGAATACGTCTGAACCGTAAATGATAAAAGAAAAGAAAACAAATCCCTAACTGCTATTAAACCGTCATAGGAAAAGAGGAAGTAGTGGGCATATCAAAACACATGAAGAAGAAAAGTTGGATCCCAGCTCCCGCTGTAAGAGCGGCAGAAACCCGCTGGTCTTTATTCTCTCTCCTCATCTCCACACTGTTTTTAAAAAGCCTCCAGATGTGAAAGCAGAGAGGGTCAAAGATATCACAAGAGCTAAAACATTTTAAGACTATAGACAGGCCAGTAGAAGTAAAGAACACCGACCAGAAAAGTGTTTTTCAGCACTCAGACTCATTTTCAAATGTTCCATCCTTCGTTTACAAGAGCTACTCTGAAGTCCACTGACCTACGTGGGTCAGGATTTTGCACGGGTAATCCCTGCACTGTGGTTTCTGAATAAATAACAGCGTTAAAGCACACTTAATACATCACCAACATGACTCACTGCTCTATAACGCATGTATTTAAATTTGCATATGATGTAGTATATATCTTTGGGCTGTTTTCTGTTGTTTTTATTTTGCATATTTTCTTCTTTTCTTCATTTTTGTCTCCTGTTTATCACAGCCTGTACCAAATATCACTGATAGTTATAAATACCACTGGATGGAACAAGTTATTGATTGATTGAGTCCAATGTTTATTTTGAACATGAAAATAAAGTATTAGCTACACTAACATTAGAAAAAGAAAAGATAATATGTGAGGAGCATCGAGAATGATCAATCTGGGACTTTCTCTGTTTTTATTGATGAACCAAGCCTTGTGACCCCGAAACCAAGATACGAATCAAACCATGACCTCTGTGAACCACTACACCGTTATATTTATATGAGATGCTTTATCTAACGCTAGTAAAGAGCTTGAACAATATTGGATTTCTGCAGATATCTGAAACACATCCATCTGGTAAACCTCTTATAGACAGCGTTTGGCAAAGGGCAGAGCCTCTGAAAAAAAAAAAACACTCAGAGGGTGATAGGATGAATGTTTTGTATGTCACATCTCTACGGGCCAATCGGAGCAACAAAACATGTGACAAAGCCGCAACTAAGCTGCGCCCCTATCAAAGGAGTAAACTCCCTGAACCATGGTGACTGTAGACAAGTCAGCACAGACTTTTGTTATTTTTGAGAAGAAAACAACTCACTGCTGTTCTTTGTTCTTCTTTTAACAAAGAAATGTCATCAAGTTCTGGTAAAACTGGCGCTTTAGCAGCATCCACGCTAATCTCTTTCGCCATATCTGCACGGGCCTCTTGTTGCTGCTTGCTTACATCACGACTCCAACGCCAGCGTTGTGCCTGAACAAGTTCAGTGAATGATCGTTCATAAACTAGTTCATATTTTGGGCAAACATGAAATGAACGGACCGTATTTCTGCCTGATGAGCGTTATTGTGAGCGCGCTCATTCTGGCATTTGTGAACGGCACTCTCTCACAGTTTAACTTTGTTCAAGAGAGTGCCAGATTTCCATAGAGCCTTTCACGTGGAAACCCGACTAAAACACACAGTAAATGGGCCTTAATATTTAGGGGGAAAACACCCAACCTAGCAACACCAGCCACTACAGAGTTGCACCGCCGCTTTCGTCATCTTCTCTCTCTCTTGCACATAAGTCCAGTGTTTGTATGATTAATATGATTGAGGTAATGTATATACAATGTTGACCAAACTGAAACTTTACCTGGTCGTTATGTTAGTAAATCAACCCTTATGATATCTATTTTTTGAAATCAGTGCCATCCATGATCAATGAGGTGTGCGCCGTGTGTGCTCGCTCTCCTGACGCGTGCAGCACAGAAACTCCATTCACGCCTGTCCTGTATATCCACCTGTTATTCTGCAACCTTTCTTGTCAAAAGCCAGCTCCTATTATCCTTTAGTTTGTGAATTTATGGTAAAACTTCGTACAGCTCCCGTGCTGATTCTAACTGGCGTCGTAGAACTTCCTCTCACTGATCAGCTGTTTTAAAATCAGATCGCGGGTGAAAACAAATAAAGACAACGTATATTTTAAGGTGATATAATAAAATAAAGCCTACTGATAATGACACAGAAACAGAAACTATGGTGAGGGAGATACAGAAGCAAAACGGATGAGCTGCTGTATTAGGGAAGGGGAGGGGTACAGAGGTGTGTTTGAGGGGGACAAGATCACTGGTTTATGCTAGTCTAATTCTGAGGGAAAAACCACAATAAAACAGAGCAAAAACTGTGGGATTAAAATTTTAAATTATGAACTATGAACTGAACTAGTTCATTTTAAAATCTGTGAACTGAACTTTGAAGTAGTTCATGCAGAAAATGAACTTTCCCAACACTGTCCACTGCGCCTAAAAGTACTGCCTTTTGTCGTTTATTGGTCCTGTCACTTTCTAATCGGGCCCAAACGGTTAAGACAAGAGCTTTGCAAGATGGATTCACCAGTGAGAAACACGGAAGCAGGTGAATCCCTCTGCTTTGCGAGGTTATGATATGCCAGTATTTACAATAAAATTTTGGCCTATACTAATTTTTAAATGTAGCTCAGACTTAAAATTCCAGTCCACAATAAAAAGTTTGAGGATAAAAAAGGAACACATTCCTGTCCTTAAACAGACCTTAAAGTTTAAGGAATGATGATGAATAAAGAAAAAGACTTGTTCATACATCCACTTACACCAGATATCAGGATATTTTTATAGCCATAATATTAGAAGTAAATAATGATACCAAATAATTTACTTTTAAAGCTAATATCTGCCGATACTGGTATCATACTGGAAAATCAAGCCATCATTGCTATCTCCTCGTGTCTGAAATATTTATTATCTTATCCAATAAGATAAAAGGAATTCATCATAAACTTTTGGTTGCATTACTGTAGCATATGCATGTGCACGAGAACATGTTTATGCAGAGGGGTGCCACAAGGTAAAGTGCATGCATTACTGTTTATGTGCAGGTGCTTACCTTCATTCAATTAAGGTGACAACTTCAGATACTGCCAAAACAAAACGCAATCAGTAGCCGCTTCAATATCTTTGAAATGCTGTTTACATTGCAAGACCATAAATGTTCTTAACTTTACACACGTGAATCAAACAAGATTATTATTCCTTAATTTTTCTGCAAAGGCAAAATTACTGTGCAACAAAAGACTACACAAAAACCAAAGCTCAGTTTCCTGACATTTTCCAATAACACAGCATACACACCAGCCACATTGTTAAAGTCCTCGCAAGTCCCTCACACACAACTCATACCATAAAACACATTTTTAACAGCTAAAACCACCAAAGACACCAACCAACAGTGCATCTGTTTCTGTGTACTTATTCTGTGTTTTTAAAAAAGCCACTAGATATACACTTCACATGCATGTTTGAATGGTGTTATTTGGCTCTGACCCACAAGTAAACTGTGCAAAAATCCAGTATAGTCAAAATTATAACAAATGTATATCTACAGCAAAATATAACTGTGAGCTAACTTACGTCAATTGATGACTCTGTAGGTGGCCGTGTGCTCCTTTGTGTGCTGCACAAAGATTTGCGTCAAAGGCACAGTGTCCGACTCCTTCAAAATGTCCTGAAGGACATGCTGCAGAGCCATGTGTGTCAGTCTTTTTTGAGTCATGGTGCTCCTTAACCCTGTTTTCAACCATTTAAGTGTGGACAATCAAAAGTATGCACTCGCCCATCCAAATAATGGAAATCGGGCATTCCAATCACTTCCATGTCCACAGGTGTATAAAATCATCACCTAGGCATGCAGACTGTTTCTACAAACATTTGTGAAAGAATGGCTCACTCTCAGGAGCTCAGTGAATTCCAGCGTGGTACTGTGATAGGATGCCACCTGTACAACAAGTCCAGTGGTGAAATTTCCTCACTCCTAAATATTCCACAGTCAACTGTCAGTGGTATTATAACAAAGTGGAAGCCATTGGGAATGACAGCAACTCAGCCACCAAGTGGTAGGCCACGTAAAATGATGGAGCGGGGTCAGCGGATGAGGCACATAGTGCGCAGAGGTTGCCAACTTTCTGCAGAGTCAATGGCTACAGACCTCCAAACTTCATGTGGCCTTCAGATTAGCTCAAGAACAGTGGTAGAGAGCTTCATGAATGGGTTTCCATGGCCGAGCAGCTGCATCCAAGCCATACATCACCAAGTGCAATGCAAAGCATCGGATGCAGTGGTGTAAAGCACGCCGCCACTGGACTCTAGAGCAGTGGAGACATGTTCTCTGGAGTGACAAATCACACTTGTCTATCTGGCAATCTGATGGACCAGTCTGGGTTTGGAGGTTGCCAGGACGGTACTTGTCTGACTGCATTGTGCCAAATGTAAAGTTTGGTGGAGGGGGGATTATGGTGTGGGCTTGTTTTTCAGGAGCTGGGCTTGGCCCCTTAGTTCCAGTCAAAGGAACTCTGAATGCTTCAGCATACCAAGAGATTTTGGACAATTCCATGCTCCCAACTTTGTGGGAACAGTTTGGGGATGGCCCCTTCCTGTTCCAACATGACTGTGCACCAGTGCACAAAGCAAGGTCCATAAAGACATGGATGAGAGAGTTTGGTGTGGATCAACTTGACTGGCCTGCACAGAGTCCTGACCTCAACCCCATTCCAACATCAGTGTATGACCTCACAAATGAGCTTCTGGAAGAATGGTCAAAAATTCCCATAAACACACTCCTCAACGTTTTGGAAAGCCTTCCCAGAAGAGTTGAAGCTGTTATAGCTGCAAAGGGTGGAGCGATGGCATATTAAACCCTATGGATTAAGAATGGGATGTCACTTAAGTTCATATGCGAGTCAAGGCAGGTGAGCAAATACTTTTGGCAATATAGCGTGTCAATAATATATTTAACTGTATATCAATAGTATATATAACTGTATATTGTACTTGTATGTCCTTTAAGACCAAACATCAGCTGAGCCATGTCTGCCTGCATGCATAGGTCACACTCCACACTTTGTTTGGGTTGTGTGCATTTAATTCATCGCATCAGAAGTAATGTGAAATAACGGCCAGACATTCCCGCCGGGGCTTTCACAGAGCCAGTCTTTTTTTCATGGTAATATATGGTTTACAAATGACTTCAGACGGACACTTTCGCCTTTTTATGTGATATCATTGCCCTCATTTCTCTGCAGCTGACCAAACTGAGCCCACGTCCTCCTCTGGGCCGATGCCACTCAGCCTTATCGAGGGTGAGCGAGAGATCTTTGCGAGGATTTCATTTGCAATGCATGTCGTGCTATTCCTGGACCCGTCAATGAATCGTGCAGACTCAGTCGCTGTGATGCAAATTGCACTCGCCCACTCAAGTCTAGCCTACCTTCCGTGCTTGTTTATCTGCCTCCGCTGCAGAAAAAAAATGGTGAACGTGACAAGGGAGGGAAAAAAAAAAAAACGTTGTTACTCAGGCAGAGACAATAATCAAACCTCCCACCCTACTGTGCCAAAGAGGGGAGAGGGAAGCAAAGCCCTCTCTATGAACCCACCGCCCTCCACCCCCTCCTTCTCTTTCTGTCTCACTACCCTCTCTGAAACGGTCATAACCTCAAATACCCCTATGGCAAGGGCATAAGAAGAGGGATTTAGCAGCACACATTTAATACACGCTAATACAGAGCAGCACTTGAGCTTGAATTGCAATCAACATTTCATGGATAGAGTTTAGCTGATTTTTTAGGGACTGCTTTGCGTGTTTGTTAAAAGTCAGCCTTGTTTTCCAATAGTCTGGTGTCATTAACAGTGTTTGGCTTCTTCTCTGTTATTCTAACGTTTAGATTTCCTTGGTAACAGTAAGAGTAATATAGCCGCTATCTATTTCACTACAGCTGGTTTTCTTATTGAACCCAGACAGGTTAATTATTGACGAGAGCTGGGATTTACAAAACAATAATTGAATTGTTTCTCTGTGGTAATTGTTTGTGAAACCACTAGACTGTTTTTTTGGGCAGTCTCTGTGGCAAAAGCAAATTAACCTAATTTGGGAAGGTGCATCCAGTGTTTTAGGGGCACTAAGCCTGCAGGGACCGGGAGCTTGGCATCTATTGAGTCTGTTTCCGGCACGCTATGCTGTGTGGGCAAGTGTATAATGAAGCATGCTGAGTGTGTGCTTGCGTGCGTGTGTAAGAGAAAGAGAGAGAAAGGAGATGGAGGGGGGAGGGGCGACGGGGCGAAAGTGTGCGAGTCTGTGTGAGTGTGTGTCTATGCGTGCAAGCTTGGATTTAAGAGGCGGAGGAGGGGGGGGATATGACCCACTATTCTTTTTTTGGCATGAAATGACTAATATTGTCACGCTTGACATATTTGGGCTAGGCTATAGAGGACGAACGTGATGGCCATCCACGCAGGTTGGACTTCTCGAGAAACTCCACAACAGAACCTGCACTCTGCAACAAAAGTGAAACTCACAGAGAAAGAGAGACATTATGACTCTGATGAAAGAGGCAGTCTCTCTGAATACTGTGAAATTAAAAGGTCTTTCTTTGTTCTGATATAACTTCAGTGACATAAGCTCCTCTAAACTCACGCCCTCAGTTAACCCAAATAGTCCATCCCACCCACTGCTTACACATCTGATGTGAGCTACTTCCCTTGGCATTTCTTTGGATGATGCCAAATGGCTCTGTTGTGTTTGCTAGGCTCTGCTAGAAGCCCTGTTCATGCTCTCTAAATGTTGGTGTTGTCCACCTGTGAGAGTGCGTCATTGTGTGGAGTCCTCCCCTCCACACACTGGCCTCTGTTGTTCTTGTTTGCTATTTTAGAATAAATTCAGAAAAGCCCACATCTGAGTCATGAAACATTGGCACACTTCTCAGTTGTTCATAAGCACATGACAGGCGATTTGTCATGCACTTGAATGGTTGGCTTGTTTGAACTTATGTAAAGGCAGAAGTCCCAAAAATGTGGAACTCAAAACAGGAATAAACAGAACACAGAGTCCTAATATAGACAAACATACATAAATAACTCACAGGAATAAACTGTCAGCTGAATCTTATGTCATAATGGACATGTCACAGCTTGTTGCCTCACACAGCAACTTACCAAGTACAGTACACTGAACGACCACTTTATTAGGTACACCAATTCAACTGCTCATTAAAGAAAATATTTAATCAGCCAATGACAAGAGAGGAACCAGTGTATTTATGCAAGAAGACATGACCAATCAATCAGTCAGTGTCTGTTTGTATAACCCAAATTCATAACCAAATTATCTCATTAATATTTAATCAGCCAATGACAAGAGAGGAACCAGTGTATTTATGCAAGAAGACATGACCAATCAATCAGTCAGTAATATTATAATAAAGACTATACTCTATCATAATAGACCAGTGTTAATCATTAATATTATAATAAAGACTATACTCTATTATAATAGACCAGTGTTAATCATTAATATTATAATAAAGACTATACTCTATTATAATAGACCAGTGTTAATCATTAATATTATAATAAAGACTATACTCTATCATAATAGACCAGTGTTAATCATTAATATTATAATAAAGACTATACTCTATCATAATAGACCAGTGTTAATCATTAATATTATAATAAAGACTATACTCTATTATAATAGACCAGTGTTAATCGTTAATATTATAACAAAGACTATACTCTATTATAATAGACCAGTGTTAATCATTAATATTATAATAACGTCCAGTGTTAGTCACTGTGAGGTCAGCACTAGCAGCATTTAGCCCTGTTACCATGGCGACATGAACCTTACCAATTAAAGGGCTGGAATGTGGAGCGGACCAGACTCATGTTGACTCTTCCAGAGTTGCTCTGGGCTTGGAGAAGACTAGAAGTATTGGGGTGGGGGGAAAGCCAGAAGAGGAGAGGGACAAGAGAAACAACTAAACAACAACTGAGAGACAAATTTATGGCAGCCATGGCCATAAACTTATCTCTTATTTTGTAGGAAGCTGCTATAACTATGAAGAATGAGCAGTAACAGCTTTGATTGACAGAAAACAGAACAGTTTTAACATTAGCAGTCAGGATGCTAATGAAATAGAAACAACTATCCATCCATTTTCTATACCCCTTATTCCATTCCAGGTACCCAGAAAATCACAGGACTGACATATAGACAGAAAACCAGGCATGCTCACATTCACACCTATGGGCAATTTAGAGTGATCATTTAACCTAATGAGCATGATTTTGGTGTTGGGAGGAAGCTGGAGTACCCGGAGAGAACCCACGCATGCACGGGGAGAACATGCAAACTCCACACAGAAAGGCCCTGACTGGGAAGTGAACCAGCAACCTTCATGGTATGAAGCAACAGCGCTAACCCCTGCGCCGCTGTGCCGCCCCTAGAGACAACTATCATCTACGGTAGTACTATCAGTACGGTAGTATTGCTCTTGGCTTCAGTTAAACTGTTCCAGTAATGATAATAGAAGTAAAAATGATGTGATACTAGCATTAGCAAAAATAATGGCAGTGGATAGAGAGATGTTTGAAATATATAAAGGTGATAATAGTAATGCAAGTTGAAGGGTTCTGAAATTTCCCTTAAAAATTGAAATAACTATAGTGATTAATAATAAGCTTTATACAACCACCTTTCCTTTATACAAGAACTTCTAATGCTCGAGCATTACTGGAAGGAAAAGTGAGCATCAACTTTCCTTCCCATTAAGTGACTTACATGCCATGGTTGTTGGTGCCAGACAGGCTGGTCTGAGTATTTCACAGACCGCTGATCTACTGGGATACCTTCCCTGTCATTGTAAAGCTAGTTCCTTAAATGACCTATCTTTATCACCAAGAAAAGCTTTCAGTGGGCTCGTTGCTCTTCTTATGATGAAGGAATGTAGTCTGATCAGACTGCTGCCATAGCGGTATCAAAGCTGATCTCTTCATCCTCTACCATCCTTTACAGGCCTGCAGTCTTTTTAAATAGGCCACACCCCTTTACCCTTAAAATTATGCTGATTGCAAGCATATAATCTCTCATACAATTAAACTAGAAATAAAACTGCCTTTAACCGATTAGTCTTAACTCAAACAAGTACCTTCTTTAAACAAATTCACACTGCAATGGTGAAACTAAATCACAGAGTAAAAATGTGAAGTAGGTTTGCAGATAGTGGCTAACACCGCCTAACCTTGCAAAGCAGATGGATCCGCCTGTTTCCGTGTTTCTTATTGGCAAATCCATCTCGCAAAGCTCCCATCTGAACCATTTGGGCCCGTTTAGAAAGTGACAGGACCAGTCAGCAATGAAGGGCAGTGGTTTCTGCCGTGGCAGAGTCGTGACATGAGCAGGCAGCAACAAGAGGCCGGTGCAATTATGGCGGAAAGGACTAACGTGGATGCCACTAAAGCGCCAGTTTTATCAGAACTTGACGACATTTCTTCATTAAAAGAAGAACAAAGAACAGCAGTGAGTCGTTTTCTTGCAGAAACAACAAAAGTCGTGTGCTGACATGTCTGAGGTCGCCTGTAAAGATGTGACGGACGGAACGTTCATCCAATCACCCTCAGAGTTTTTTTGTTTTTTTTTCAAAGGCTCTGCCTTTTCCTAAATGCTTTCTATGGGAGGATGGATGTGTGAAACAAATCCCTCTGGCATGTCAGGTTAAACACCGCCAACATTTGACCCTTATTGCAGGTTAACGTCCACATAGCGAAGTTGAATATCCTCACTCAGTGCGTTGGTTATATGCGAGTAAAACCCGACACAGCCTCACACTTTATCCTCGTTTTCTTTTCAGGACTTAAATTCCAGAGCACTACTGGTCCTCGGTAGAATCTATCATTGTCTTTAAATAGCTCTGTGTGCTTTATACTTCAGTACTTCAGGACAACAGAAGACATGCAGACAATGTAAAGGAGTTCTGTCCTGACACAGGCAGCAGCTGCAGACCTGAAAACTACCCTAGAAAAACAAGAACAAAGACGAGTCAGGTCGGTTTCTTTTCTGCTTTTGTCAGAAGTCCCACCCCTTCTTCGTTTTGATTGGCAAGTGAGAAAGACGTGACACTGATCAGAACTGTTCCAAAAGTCGAATGGTTTTCAACCAACAAAACCACTGACAAAAACAGCTGATGCTGAGGACTACATTGATTTTGAATTAAAAATAAATGCTGCCAGCACTAAAAACATTAGCTATGGACACAGACACTTAATTAGCAAAATTTGGGGATTTATTACCATAAAAAATCATTAGACAGCCTTAGTCATAACTGAATTCTTCTCTACATTTGGGAAATCCTGGGTAGAGGACTTTTAAACTAAAAGTTTGTTGCTTTGAAGCAGAGGCATGAATGTCTTAATCGTGGGCCACCAGTGAGAGAAGCACATCAGGACTTCTTTAGACTCTTAAGGACTTGCTCTGTTTATTAGACATGACCGTGTCCGTCTAAAGATCTGTCATTTCCATGATGTGAGCCTGTGAGTCTTCAGCTGGATCTGCCTGTTTTTGCTCCTCTGTCTAATGGTTTCCTGTCCACCTGTCTCTCTCAGCTTGATTCTTTACACAGCTCTCTGCTCGCCTGCCTGCCTGCCTGCCTGCCCGTCCCTCTGTCTTTTTGCTTATATGCAGGACTATTAAGTGTGTGTGTGTGTCTGTGAGTGTGTGTGCTGAATGGATTTGCATGAGAGCCAGTGGGGTGACCCTGCTCTCTCACGCCAAGGCTTCTGTGGAACAAATAGGACTAGTCGGATGTCGTGACAGCACTCACATCAGTTTAAATAAGAGTGCTGTGTTGCAGCCATGTGTGTGTGCGTCTGTGTGAGAGTGTGTGTGTGTGTTTAAGCGAGCAGCCAGGCATGCATTTAGTCAGAAAAAGCTTTGCCAGGCTTTGTATGTGCGTATGAGAGTGTGTTTCAGCCACTGAGCATGCAATATCGAGTGAGCTTTGAGGTTTTGTGAAGAGGAAGACAGCGATATTAACAGTTTAATGAGCTCTGTGGGGCTCACACTCACTGACACACGGGCCAAACGCTCCACAGAGTTCCTTTGAAAAGGAACAGGTTTGTCCCGTAAGGCCGACCTGCTCTCTGAATAAATGAACGCTGTCACGGGGTTAAACAGAGTTCACTCCATCATACATCACTGCAATATAAATGAGTGCCAAGTACAATTATGAATCATAACACCTTGTTATAAACATGAGGCATGAGAGTTTGAAAGGCATGGTGGAGGACACGTAAGGTCAGGAGCCAGTTTTTACATCACATTAATGTTATTGTTGGACTGTTTGCCTAAACAAAGGTTTATTTGACATGCTTCTTTGTCTGTTTGCTCCCATTCTGTCATAGAAACACTCTGTTTCATTTCCTTTCAGCTGCTGTAAGTCTAAAAACTTATCAAACCCACTGCTTACTTTTACAACTGTATTTTAAGAACTTTCACAAGAAGGCAAGAGAGTTAAAGGAAATGCTTTCAAAGAGACTTTAATCTGCAGAGGGCTTTTTATACGAATGATGGCTGACAGTGAGAAGAATGAACTGCTCTGGTTTTGTTTGTTTATTTGGATCTCCATCAGCTTTGGCTTGAGCTAATCTTCCTGCATGCACAGTGTACAGTGGTTATAAAAGTATTACCCTTCTGCTGACTTTATACATCAATCATGGCCAGTATAATTGTGCTTTTTCAACAAAAATAAAGCTGACCCAGTTCAACAGAGGTCCAGCCAACTGGTGCTAGTAGTCTCCCAGTTAGTAAACGGGGATCACCTGGGTGCAGTGAATGTATGTCAGTGATTGTATTATAAAGACACCTGTGTCTGGAGGGTCCAGTCACTGGTCAATCAGTATTCCTGGCTACCATTACACCATGAAGACAAAAGAACACTCCAAGCAGCTTAGAGAAAAGGTTATTGAAAAGTCTAAGTCAGGAGATGGATACAAAAGCATTTCCAAGGCTCTGAACATCCCCCAGAGTTCAGTTAAACCCACCATGAAGGAATATGGCACATGTGTAAATCTGCCTAGATTAGACCGTCCTCAAGAAGGAGACTAGTGAGAGAGGACACCAAGACTCCTCTGACTACTCTGAAGGAGTTCCAAGCTTCAGCGCTGAGATGGGAGAGACTCTGCAGACAACAACTGAGGTTTCTTAAACTGTGGCAAAGAGAAAGCCACAGTTGAAGACAACTCAGATCAATCTGGACTAGAGTTCACCAAAAGGCATGTGGGAGACTCCAAGGTCAAGTAGAAGGAAGTTCTTTGGTCTGATGAGATCAAAACAGAGCTTTGGTAGGACTGCACATCACCACAAACACACCATCCCCACTGTGGAGCACAGTGGTGGCAGCATCATGCTGTGGGGATGGTGCTCAGCAGCCAGCCCTGGAAGGCTTGTACAGATAGAGGGTAAAATGAATGTGGCCAAATATAAGAAAATCCTGGAGCATGATCTTATTCGGTCTGACAGAGAACAACAGCTTGGGTGAAGATTTATTTTCCAGCAGGACACTGAGCTGAAGCAGACAGAGAAAGCTACACAGACATGGTTTAAAGACAACAAGGGGAATGTTCTGGAGTGGCTGAATCAAAGCCCAGACCTCAATCCATAGACAATTTGCGGCTGGACTTGAAAAAGGCTGTTCACACCTGATCCCTGTACAACCTGACTGAGCTTGAGCAGTTTAGCAAAGAAGAATGGAGTAAAATTTCAGAGTCCAGATGTTTGAGCCTGATTGCGACCTATCCACACAGACTCAGAGCTGTGACTGCTGCCAAAGCTGACTCTACTAAATACTAACTAGAGGGGGTGAATATTTATGCAGTCACTTATTTAAATTACATATTTTTGTTTAATCGATATTTCTTTGTAGGAATCTGTTTCAGTTGGACATTGAAAGAGTTGTTTTTTAGTTTTTTCTCTGCCAAAGAGTCAAACCATGCTTGATTTATAAAAAATCAATAAAAGGGTAAAACCTACAAGGGGGTGAAAACCTTTAAAGTCTATACACTTCACACCAGCATATTCAGATGGCAGGATACCATCATTTTAGTAGCATAGATACAGTCAGTGTCAAGGGGAATAACCAGGAAACATCACATACTCTTCACACTGAGTGGGAAAACAAACTCCTTGGAACATTGGTGAATCTTCCCAGAGTAACCTGACCCGCCAGATGGATTTGTTTCACACATCCATTAGGTAAACCTCCCATAGACAGCATTTGGGAAAGGGCGGAGCCTGTGGAAAAAAACTTGGAGGGTGATTGGATGAACATTCTGTCTGTCACATCTTTACGGGCCAATCAGAGCAACAAAACATGTAACGTAGCCCCAAAGTGAGGTGTGCTGCTACCGACGAATAAACTCCATAGAGAACTGCATAACGGTAACCATGGTGACTGTAGACATGTCAGCACATGACTTTTGTTGTTTTTGAGAAGAAAACAACTCACTGCTGTTCTTTGTTCTTCTTTTAATGAAGAAATGTCGTCAAGTTCTGATAACACTGGCGCTTTAGCAGCATCCATCCTAATGTCTTCCACCATAATTGCACCGACCTCTTGTTGCTGCTTGCTTACATCACGACTCTGCCGTGCCCAAAAGTACTGCCCCTTGTCGCTGATTGGTCCTGTCACTTTCTAACTGGGCCCAAACGGTTCAGATGGGAGCTTTGCAAGATGGATTCGCCAGTGAAAAACACGGAAACGGGCGAATCCATCTGCTTTGCAAGGTTATCCCAGGAGGGAACGGCCTACCAAAATGACTTCAAGAGCGCATCAACGGCTCATCCAGGAGGTCACAAAAGAACCCAGAACATCTAAAGACCTGCAGGCCTCAATTGACTCAGTAAAGGTCAGAGTTCATGATTCAGAAAGAGACTGGGAAAAAATTGCATCCATGGGAGAGTTCCAAGGGCAAAACCACTGCTGACCAAAAACAACACAAAGGCTCGTCTCACATTTGACTAAAAGCATCCTGATGATTCCCAAAGACTTTTGGAGAAATATTCTGCGGATTGACCCATTATATCTGGAGTAAAATTAGCACAGCATTTGCTAAAAAGAACATCAGACCAACAGTCAAACGTGGTGGTGGCAGTGTGACGGTCTGGGGTAGCTTTGCTGCTTCAGGACCTGGACCACTTGCAGAAATAGATGAAACCATAAATTCTGTTCTCTAGCAGAAAATCCTGAAGGAGAATGACCTCAAGCTCAAGAGCTCTTGGTTTCTGCAACAGGACAATGACCCCAAACACACCAGCGAGTCCCCCTCTGAATGGTTTTAAAAAAAAACAGTAGGTAGATGAGTGGGCCAAAATTCCTCCACAGCAAAGTGAAAGACTTATTTCCAGTTATCACAGAGGCTTGCTTGCAGTTTTTGGCTCCAAGGATGGATCAACCAGTTACTAGGTTTAGGGGGTATTGACTGTTTTCACATAGGGACAGGTAGGTTTGGTTGGCTTTTACCCTTAATACAAAAACTGCACCATATAATGGAAAAGTACACAAAGGGATTCATGAGCACTCCTTCTGTGTGCAACATCCACTTCATAGTCACATTTTAAACTGTCACACCTATGTTTGCCAAGTGTTAGCCCTTCCAGTGTTTCTTTCATGAACGAGTTGCTATGAAAAATGATTTTAGTTGAAATTGTTTGCAGGTATCAGATACTGACTTTTCAAAGCATTGTAAGTTTTCCATGTAATAAATGAGCACTGAAAGGATAACCTCAGGAACGAGAGTATTATTTATAGCACTGGTATCTAGACAGAAACATGTCCTCTTGGCCGTGCAGGATGGAGTAGGATGGACACTGGGACATCAGATGCCAAAGGTCTGTAGCTAGGGCTTCCCCTTTAACTGAACTCCCATGAACCCAGTCAGGTAGTCTGGATAAAAGATGCCCACACAGCCTTTGCGTCACCACACACCCCGAGGTGTGATAGTCGTTGAAACACAAGGAAGATCTGCGTCATAGACGCAGGATGGGGGAGATGAGTGTGATGCGTGCGGCCGATGACTCTGGCATCGGAAACCCTTTTTACTATCCGGACAGTCACGAAGGCATCGGCGTCTCTGTCTTCACCCTGAAGCTGCAGAGGGAATCCTTTGATCTTTGTCTTCACGGGGTAGTAGTCGCCCCATCGCATGGGTTACACCATGTCAGACTCACACAGACCCGTCCTCCTCGCTGCCAGCCACCCTGAGGCGACCAGGGCTCTGAGAAAAAAAGACAGACAGAGAGGTAAAGAAAAAAGAGAGACTGGGGGTCAACGTATGTGTGTGACTGAGAGAGCGCTGGCTGTGAGACATAATTACGGCAGATTAGTGAAGCCACACTGAGAGCCTGAGATGGAGCCGTCTGGACCCAGAGACAATGACCTCTGGGCGCTACAAGACTCACACAGACACACGAGCCTGGAAAGATCCTCACGGAAAGGAGGAGTGAAGTGGAAAACATACCGAGTATCTACACGCTCGCCCTCTGCTTGTAAATTCCAATCTGAGTTGCATGTTTTTAGTCCGTCAGCAGACTCATCGCTTCATGAGTCCCTGAGGTATCATGGCGTTCCAACATGAATAACCTCAGTGAGGCAATCGAATAAAATGGAGCCACCATGATGAATCATCAGACAGAGGGCACCTGTCATCCACAGACCGCTGCAAACAAGGCCGCTCTGGTGTTAAATGTGCAATCTTCAGCATCTCGGCTCAGTGTGGTACGACAGGAGCTTTGCTTCAATAAAAATGAAACATCAAACGAACCGACTGGAGCTGAAAAATGTCGGCAGGGCCACAGTAGTCAAACTGGAACATCTGGAGCTTGGTTTTGCTTCTGCACAGATGCAGGCAGTGTCACGATTTATCACAGTCTAATTGGAGATACAGATTTTAGGTTGTACAGTGTGTTTGCTTTTATGACTAAAGCATGCTGTAAATTTGAGCCTTTCTTTTCAACATCGCTGTCATTTCTGGTTTAACATCATAATAAAGCAAATTTAAAAATATATTAAGAATAAAGCTGCTTTTCCATCATTTTAAATTTATGCTTCAGATTTTTATTTTTTACTCTTCCATTCAAAACACGGATTCCTGGCCCGTCTGGCCACTTAACCATGAAGCCTGTCCTCATCCATTATAACTGCAATCTCTACTGTCCTCATTTAACTGAAGAAAAACCTGAGCCCTCCAATCCTTAATTTCTGGAATGCAATTTACTAGATCGTCGACAGAGCTCAGATCATCAGTCTCGTCTGTGAAGCAGTGGAAACAGATGCTACGTCTGAGGATGATGTAACCAATAGTAGCATGTTCAGACAGAGAAGAGAAAAAGGGGCCAATACGAGAAATATTTGCTCTTCATACAAAAAAAAATCCCCAAGAAAAAAAGCATTACTGATGTGTTAGATTAACCAGAGAATCGAGGTCCAAACAAGCATTTCTAACCTTTATATAGAGCAGTGTTACTCAACCCTACTCCACCAAAGAGCCAAACTGTTGAAAAATGCCTGTGCCAAAGACACAATCTAAGTGGTGAGAGTGGCAAAAATGGTTTAAAGTGGCAATAAACATAAGTAAAAGGTGGCAAAAATGGTCAAAAGCAGAAAGAAAAGTGTCAACAAATGGGTGAAAAAGGGGCAAAAGAAGCATGCAATGGACAAAACTAGGTGAAAAGCCACAAAAAATTGAGTTACAGAAGGTCAAAAAGCATGAAAAAATGGGTGAAAATTGACTAAAATGGGCAACAATTCTAAAAAAAAAAAGGGAAAATGGGGGAAAAGTGGCATTTTAGGCAAGAGGCAGCCTAAATGGGCAAAAAGTGGAAGAAAAGCAGGATAAAAGTGGCTAAAACTGATGAAAAAGGGCAAAAAAAACCAGAATAAAAGTGCCAAAAACCGGCAAGAGGTGGTTAAAAAAAAGTGGTAAAAATTGGCTAAAAGCAGCAGAAATTGATTAAAAGTGGCAAAATGTTAAAAAGGGACAAAAAATTGCAAATAAGGGCAATGGAAATAATGGGCTTTACCACTGTAAATCCCCCTATGTGGGATCTGACTCTGAATCTGGTTGTAGCTCTAAGGGATCCACAATCACGCCGGCGTGATTTAATTATATGCTACTTTAGTCACATGACAGCATTGCAATCACTTCGTGTGGAAAGCATCATCTTTAAGATTTCTTTCAGTTTTTGTTTGGTGTCAATAGGCCAAAAGAAAATATGATCATTTTAAATTGATGTAAAAATTTATTTAACTCGTATGAAACTGTGGACCATGCTGTACAGCAGTGGTTCTCAACTGGTGGGTCAGGACCCAAAGGTGGGTCACGGAGCAGTTTTCAGTGGGTCGCAACTAGGCGTCTGAAAGAAAAAATGGTGGCAAAACTCATGAAGTCCTTATTGGACATTCGTCAATACCTTTTATTTTACCCTATTTTACTGTGAAATTGGGTGAATTTAAATGTTTGATCAATATTTCAAGTAATTTATCTCCTCTTCTTGCAATAAATGGCTACTTTTCCCATGATACTGAAGTAATTTCACAAGTTCTCTGAAAATTGCCAAGAATTGACTCATCATAATGGGGAAAGAGGGATGAAATGTTTTGTCCCCCTTCTTTTTTATATCAGGTGTTTTGGTCCAGTCATGCTCCAAACTGCAACATATTCAATTAACTAAACATGCATTGTTGAACATGGGAAACTTGGGTCGTGATCTGTTGTTAGAGTGGTGGGTCCTGAGGCCGGACCAGTTGAGAACCGCTGCTGTACAGGACATAATTTTAGCACATTGTAATTTATTTTCTAAAAATAACAATATATTGTTTCAAATAAGAATTTTTGCTTATCCATTGTTGTGGAGTGTTGTGTTTTTGGAGGCCCAATATCTAATACAGTAAATTAAATTTTAAAAATATAGTTTTCATTTTGTAATGTTGAGGGAGTGCTTCAGAAGATTGTAGCAAACATGAGCATGGTATACACTTTCTGAGTGGTTTATTTTATCGAAAGAAAATTAACAAAATGGCAAAATAGCCAGTAGCTCTTAGGGTTAAAGCTGGAGTCTGTCATTGTATTCGTGTCTGTTAAGTAAAGGTTGATGCTGGCCTGCAGGCTCCTTAGGCTGCAATGCTGTACTCCCTGCTAAGACAGTATGACTGCCTCCGGTTGCTATGGTTACTCCTATCATCTAATGGCTGCTGCGCATTAATTTGCAACACTGTAAAGATTTTTTGACCAGAACTACTTGAGGAGTTCCATAGGTGTCCATATATGTAAGGGTTAATGCCTGACGAGGTATCCAATCATCAGAGATCAATGGACGACGTGGAGGCCTGAGCCATCCGAAGTGCAGCAGACGCCAATGGAATTTCCAGAGCCAATCAGAATTGAGTTTTCACCTAGACCAGGGATCAGCACATACATTTGCACAAGGGCCAGATTTTTTCTTGGCAGACATTGTGGGGGACAGACTGTTGACTAAGCAAATAAGCTCTTTTAAGATGTTTTGATTTCCTTTGTAATGTCTCTTTCTTTTAGACATTACATTCAGTCCCTATCGCCTTTACTGCAGCCAGCCACAAGGGGGCGATTGAGATATTGTAGCCACATATTCCTACGGCTGTAATGTTGTGCATCACTGGGTTTGAGTTAAATATGTGTACCATTACACATTTTCCTCACATTTTCTGAATTTACTAATCTCCTGGGGGCTAAAGGGGGAGCTAAGGGGGGCCTGATCTGGCCCCAGGGCCTCCAGTTGATAATCACTGACATGGCTTCCATGGTTTAATGGTATAATGAGCAATATTCCAGTTACAATATAATCCATAAATGGTATCATACGTTCACTTGCTTGGTTATTAAAGAAAATGCATATAATGATAATAGTTTTTAAGTGAGTATTTGTGCTATTAGCTCAGCACAAAAATCTTTGTGGACCTGCTCCTGAATGTTTCAAAAACATAAAAGTTTTTCTCTTTTTTGGAAATAAAGGTGCTTCTTTGAAGTGCAACAGTGGCACTATTTTAAAGGTGGTGTATTTTACTCTTTTAAAGACAAGTTTATATTGGTCTCAGAGGTCTCTAAAACATGCCTGAGAAGTTTGTTACTGAAAAACACTCCAGTATTGGATTTTTGCATGTCTAAAAACCCCTCTGTTTCAGCACTGTTTAGAAGGAGCTGTTTCTATGTCTGAGCTGTCTGACTCCGCCCCCCTCAGGAAATGGATGTGGCTCACCTTATCCTCCAAGGGAGGAGGGCGTAACTTTCTTCCATGCGGTAAGGACCAATGAGGGGAAATCTGAGAACGGCTAGTTTCAACACACATGGATTTTTCTGATTCTATATTGCATGAGATGTGCCCTTTAAACTTAAAGGCCTTTGTGCATTTTTGTAAACCTTTGAAGTACTATCTATTACTTAAATAATTGCAGCCATTTTTCTTGGAGTTATTTAATTGTCCAGCATAACATCATGATTGTGTTTGCAATTGCAACTGAGTTAACAATAACATTATAAGGAGATAATTGTCCAGCACTAGTGGACATACAGAGCTGCTAAAACAAGGTAAATATGCATAACATTTCCAGTCTGTTTTGGTGCGCTTGGAAAAAATAGTCTAGCCCTCTGTTCTCTGGATTCTGTGCATGTGAGACACAGCGCTCACTCCTGACTGGTGAAAATCTAGCTGTGTCAGTCTGAAACAGAAATAAGGAGTTATAATATGGAACCTGCAACCTTACAATATGACCTGACCTTTGACCTCAGTCACCAGTGCACCCTCAAGTCCCACTGCAGGTTTGTGCCAAATTTGACAGATATCCTTCTGTGCATTCTTGCACAGGATAAAGTGAAACCCTGATGCTGCAGGTTGAACAGACACTTTAGGAAACTGAGGTACGTGTTTAACAGAACAAACAACTTCCAGCTCCCTGTGTGTTTTTAAACTCACTTCTCTTTCTCGTTCTGTGAAACAACAAACAACAAAGACTGCTGATTTTTCCCTTTTCTTTCTACAGAATGCCCTTTTAATTTCCTCCTCATTACTCTTTGTGAGTGTGTGTGGGTCCGGGCAGCGCTCCAGTCCGTCATCTCAATCTGATCTCTATCACCCTCGGCTGTCTGGCTGGGGTTATCTCTCCACAGGACCACCCCTGCTGAAGGGAAGAGGAGAGCAGCACAGGAGCACCACTGTCATACTCACTGTTTTACACCCTCTTCCTTCTCCACATTTACTCACCATTAATAACACGTACCCCGTCCCCTTCACCTTTCTGTCATCCTGACTCTATCTGCTTTCACCATGACTACTTTTTAAACAACAGGCCGTTCCTCTTGACCTCTTTACTCTCCCTTATCACATCAAACATCTACCTTTCTTGCACAATCTGTACAGCAAGTACTGACAGTGAACTGATTTACTGTGAATGTAAATGGTTACTGTAAATGAAACAAACTGTAGAAATAAAATATCAATTGCCGGGGGTGCAAGGAAGTGTAAAAACCTGCAAAAGCCCAGGGAGGCACCCGTGAACCCATGCTTCCATTTTACAGCATGAATAAACATGCTTCCAGTCTGGTTTAATCTGAATGTTTCACATCTTTATCAGCACATGTTATACAAGGGTTGAATGTTTCACAAGTTATCTTTCTAATGCTCCTGAGGTTAATATTTATGCATAATTAGGGGTGTGGTTAATCCAGTCATGTTGTCCTGAGGTTTAAGGCCTGCCTCAGCTCACAGTAATCCTCCAATAATATTTTCCCATTAGATTATGCATTTAATATGAACAATAAAGTTAGCTGTAAACCTATCAATAAAAATAGGCTGCCTGGTAAGGCACTTGTTGTGTCACAGTTAAAAGGTTCCTGGTATCAGTCCCAGTGGGACAGGGACTCAGGCGGACTCAGGATGTGTGAAGGGCACAGGGCAAACATTTATAAGGGCCCATACTGCATACTGTGTATGCATACATTTGCAGTAAAGTAATTTAAAACTGGAATTTAATTAAACATTTTTATTATGTGATTACCCACTACACCAACCATTAATTTAATTTAAACACCAGTGAGGAAGTCAGTGTATATAAACTTATGGAGCTAATGACACTTCACTGCATTTTTTCCACTGTTTAACTTGAGTCCTCTGGAGGGCACTTTACCATGCATAATCCATATAGATGGCTCCCTAGAGGGCACTTTATCACACTTAATCCATACTAGAGGGCTCCCTAGAGGGTACTTAATCACGCATAATCCATATAGATGGCTCCCTAGAGGGCACTTTACCATGCTTAATCCATATAGATGGCTCCCTAGAGGGCACTTTATCATGACTGATCCATATAGATGGCTCCCTAGAGGGCACTTTACCATGCTTAATCAATATAGATGGCTCCCTAGAGGGCACTTTATCATGACTAATCCATATAGATGGCTCCCTAGAGGGCACTTTACCATGACTAATCCATATAGATGGCTCCCTAGAGGGCACTTTATCACACTTAATCCATACTGGAGGGCTCCCTAGAGGGTATGTTATCACGCATAATCCATATAGATGGCTCCCTAGAGGGCACTTTACCATGCTTAATCCATATAGATGGCTCCCTAGAGGGCACTTTATCATGACTAATCCATATAGATGGCTCCCAAGAGGGCACTTTATCATGACTGATCCATATAGATGGCTCCCTAGAGGGCACTTTATCATGACTAATCCATATAGATGGCTCCCTAGAGGGCACTTTATCATGACTGATCCATATAGATGGCTCCCTAGAGGGCACTTTATCATGACTAATCCATATAGATGGCTCCCTAGAGGGCACTTTATCATGACTAATCCATATAGATGGCTCCCTAGAGGGCACTTTACCATGACTAATCCATATAGATGGCTCCCTAGAGGGCACTTTATCACACTTAATCCATACGCGAGGGCTCCCTAGAGGGTACGTTATCACACATAATCCATATAGATGGCTCCCTAGTGGGCACTTTACCATGCTTAATCCATATAGATGGCTCCCTAGAGGGCACTTTATCACACTAAATCCATATAGATGGCTCCCTAGAGGGCACTTTATCATGACTAATCCATATAGATGGCTCCCTAGAGGGCACTTTATCATGACTGATCCATACAGATGGCTCCCTAGAGGGCACTTTATCATGACTAATCCATATAGATGGCTCCCTAGAGGGCACTTTATCATGACTGGTCCATATAGATGGCTCCCTAGAGGGCACTTTATCATGACTGATCCATATAGATGGCTCCCTAGAGGGCACTTTATCATGACTGATCCATATAGATGGCTCCCTAGAGGGCACTTTATCATGACTGATCCATATAGATGGCTCCCTAGAGAGCACTTTATCATGACTAATCCATATAGATGGCTCCCTAGAGGGCACTTTATCACTAAATCCATATAGATGGCTCCCAAGAGGGCACTTTATCATGACTGATCCATATAGATGGCTCCCTAGAGAGCACTTTATCATGACTAATCCATATAGATGGCTCCCTAGAGGGCACTTTATCATGACTGATCCATATAGATGGCTCCCTAGAGGGCACTTTATCACTAAATCCATATAGATGGCTCCCTAGAGGGCACTTTACCATGACTAATCCATATAGATGGCTCCCTAGAGGGCACTTTATCATGACTAATCCATATAGATGGCTCCCTAGAGGGCACTTTACCATGACTAATCCATACAGATGGCTCCCTAGAGGGCACTTTATCATGACTAATCCATATAGATGGCTCCCTAGAGGGCACTTTATCATGACTTATTCATATAGATGGCTCTCTAGAGGGCATTTTATCATGACTAATCAATATAGATGGCTCCCTAGAGGGCACTTTACCATGACTAATCAATACAGATGTCTCCCTAGAGGGCACTTTACCATGACTAATCAATACAGATGTCTCCCTAGAGGGCACTTTATCATGACTAATTCATATAGATGGCTCTCTAGAGGGCATTTTATCATGACTAATCAATATAGATGGCTCTCTAGAGGGCATTTTATCATGACTAATCAATACAGATGTCTCCCTAGAGGGCACTTTATCATGACTAATTCATATAGATGGCTCTCTAGAGGGCATTTTATCATGCCTAATCCATATAGAGGGCTCCCTAGAGGTCACTTTTTTCTAATTTTGTCCATTAAGAGGCCACAAAAGAGGCTCTTTGTCATGTTTTGTCCATTAAGAGGACAACCTCGGGAGAACTTTATTATGTTTTAGCCAATCTGACAGTCTTCTAGAGGGCACTTAATCATATTTTATCCATTTTGAGGGAATTTGAGAGGGCACTTTATCACATTTTCACCCAGTGAAGTCATAATACGCCCAAAAATTAATCTTAACAATATAAAGCAACAAGAAAATCCCCCTCTGATTCACACCAGTGATTAAACTAAAATGTCAAACAAAGCAAATACCCTCTGGATAGCCCCTCTACTTTTGGATAAGGTTTGATTTATACCCATCAGCAAGTGGGAAACTGCATAAAACCAAAACAGAGGCACCTCTCATCACACAGCCCCACCCTTTGTGTCAGCGTTGATGGTTCCTTCCTCACTTCCTTGCTGGGAGATAAGGAGCGGGCTGGCCCTTTGGAGGGTGTGCGTGTATCTTAATCAAGATCACTCCGTACAGAAACACAAGCAGGGTGAACAAATGGGACTTGGCAGAGATCAGTGGAAAGTTTATTAGGACTGGGATCTCGGAGGATGTACAGGGATATGACCTTATATACAAAATTAGACATTTTAAATGTGCTACTCATGTTATTTTGTCTGTTGTTGACTTTGGGGTTACCAGCATTAAAGCAGAACATCTCCTTTATGAACACGGTGAGAAAAAACAGAGCAGGAGGAAAGAAGACAAATTGCTTTCCTTATTAGCAAATAGGTTTAGGGTTGAGTTAAAGTACATCCTCCTGTTTCTGTGTTTGCCTTTCTATACCTGCCTAATCCCGTCTTCCTTGTTAATATCTGGCAAATTAATCCTTAATTCATCCCAGGCCGGGATCCAAGATCAGATAGTAATCCTTTGATCATTAGATCTGCTCGTGAAAGCTGAACTTAACAGTGTCAGTCTGATCTTTTGCATGGCTAAGCAAGGTGTTTGCATTTGTGTTGTCCCAGATCCATTTCCCCCCTCGCTGAATATCGGAGTTAATTAACACATGCAGCTACACACATGAGGAAAGAGCTGACATAGCATACGCACACTTGCACAGATGTGAAGACTGGCTTTCACACATAAAACCCCCTAAGCCAGCCATGAATGCTTTCTGTGTACCAGAAAGTGCACATTAACACATCTTTAAAAGCTGACATTTATATCACTCCCTCTCTCCACTCCCCTTCTCTGAGTGTTCGCCATACTTGCTGTGGTGTTCTTGGCTCCGATTGGATTCCCAGCTACTAATTAGGCATTTGTTTTGAATTTTTCTCTTGATTTTCGCTGGGGTTGTAGCTTTTCCCACATTTGCATGTGAAGTGCAGGCACGCCTAGACATTAAAACTGTCTCGGAGCTTTTAGTTAGAACGTCACATTAATGACATGCAGGACAAAGAGAGACAGTTTATCAAAGTCATGTTTGTCTGATGTTAAAAGGAACATGATGACGATGAATGTCTTGTTCATCAGGGTACTGTCAAATTAGGGGTCCAGATCCAAGTCGACCCTAGAGTGAGGTTTAATTGATCATGTGAATACCAGCGTACTGTGATTGGCCCGTTTGAAGAGCTGGTGTAACAGTTTGGGTCCATGTTTCTTGGTTTATGGTGCATAATTACAGTATTTGTGGATTATGCAATGCCCATCATTTATTAAATTGTACAATGGTTGTATGGCTACTGATGATCATACGTGACCAAAACAATAGTTAGACCAGCCGTACATTACTGTCAGAGGCAGACATGAAAACAGGGACCAATGTGAAATCATTCTGTACTGTTGGCATCACGTCATAATTCAGGGCGGGACATCCTGTGGGGGAAACAATCCTTTAATCCAGCCTCACTACAAAAATACGGTCTGATGTTAATGCTAATAATGTTCTACACTGAGTCAGAGGAGTAGCTGAGAGAGAAAAACGTCCACTGTGGATGCTTCAGTGCTGTCCTCTGATCCAGTGGTTCTCAACCTTGGGGTCAGGACCCCCTTGGGGGTCGCGAGACACTGAGAGGGGGTCACCAGATGCTTTAAAAAAACCAACAATATTTTTAAAATTACACTGTTGCCACCTTACGCCAGTTTTACCAAATGTCAACCCTTTTTAAATCACTTTTAACACCAATTTTGCCAACTTTAGAACAATTTTGCCACTTAAAACCCATTTTTGTCCATTTTAAGCCCTTTCTTCACTTTTTTTCTGCCTGTTTTTGCCACTTCAGAGATTAAGATTTTCTTTTTTTCTTTTTTTTTTTTTTTTTATGGGACAGTATTAATGAGCATTTGCATGTAGATACATGGGATTATAGCCCAGTGGCTAATTTCCATCCCCAGTGCTATTAACAGGTTGATGTCAACACATAAAACAAAAACAAACAGCAGTGATGGGAAGAAAACATAAAGAGTGTATTAAAAGACAAGCAACATACATAAACCATAGAAAACCTAAACAACATACAGTCCGGAGATAAAACGAGCTGGGATTTGGGGGACCATGGTGATTATACACAGTGAATTATAAAGCGCTAGTGCTAATCAAAGTGCCATAGTGCTAAAGTGCAAAATGCTAAAGTGCAGAGTGCTAGTTGCCTGAGAGCTCAGGTCCTCATTATATTGCACATTGCCGAAATTATTGCACAGAAATATAAAGTAAACCAATTCTTACCATATTCTGCCCATTATTACCTCTATCAGTCACTTTATACAACCCTTTTTCCCCACTTTAAACCCAGTTAACCCATTTTTTGCCAGTTTATATCAAATTTTCATCCCATTCCACTTAATATCCACCATTTTTTTTGCATTTAAAAGCCATTTCAGCCACTTTTTAACCCCCTCTTACCACTTTCAGTGCCCGTTTTTGTGCCTTTAACCCAAATGTGTTCTTTATAAATCGAATTTCTCCTCCTTTTCTACCATTTTTTTGCCATTATTAACTAATTTTAGTAATCTTTAACCCATTTTAATGATGTTTTTAACAGAAGTTATTTTCATTTAAAGAAGGCTATTCACTACACAAATGAATAAATAAAGATATTTGTTTCTTTGATAAGAGTGGTTATTATTTAGGCCAAATATAAAATATTGTTTTCACAGCTTAACTTCACAATGGACCCCAGTTTTGCTGACCTCCATGGGCCCCCAGTTTGGCTGGGTCCCAGAGTCCTCCCCCTTTATCTCCCCCATGGACAGCCTTGTCTGCACTGTCCTAGAATGTGCATGTCTGTGTTCAACCACCTCCAGGCGCAGTGGGGGTCCCCGGTCTCTGGAGCCTTTTGGAGGTCGCGGGGTGAAAAGGTTGGGAAGCACTGTTCTAATCGACTGGTCTCCAGCTGATGTCAGGCCCACGGCTACTTCCTGTTTATAATGGTAAGCTATCTCTAGTCCTCCAGGTTTCAGCGTCATTATATCCTACACTGAAGATGAAATCAAAATCCTTCCATGCCGTCATTTTCCTGCAAAGTTTTCTGTAGTTTTAAACATCACCAAACTCATTTTTAAGACATCCTCTGTCTCAATCTCATGAATATTTGCCTGAATTAGCCATGTGCCACCTGATGTGTATAAACCACTGAACGCCTAATGCTAATGTATCTGCTCACGCTACAGTGCTTCCAAATCTGGGGTCCAGGAACCCCTAGAGGGGGCCCTGTCTGCTCTGATGTGTAGACTAGGGCCTTGTTCACACAACAACATTTTCGCAAAGTTTTGTAGCGTTTTGGCTGTCTGTTCACACGAGAACAGCGTTTTGGTGCCTGAAAAAGAAACAGTTTGGAAACGGGCTCCAGAGTGGAAGTTTATCAAAACGCCCCCGTCTCCGTCTCCGTGTAACCAGGGAAAACGACACTTTCTGAAAACGCACATGCGCACTACGGCTGCAATCAGCTGTCAAACGTGAGTGTCACAGCGCTCTGAACCGAGCCGTCTGATGTATTTTACTGTGATTCAGCTTCAGTCACAGACAGCTGGATTTAGAAAAGGAGAAACATTATTCTCAGCTTCTTTAGATGAAGTCATGCTATTAATTTTGGAAATGATTGCTTTGACCTTTTTTTCGATCATCATGATAATCATCGTCATCATCATCATCGTAGCATGGCAGAGAAATTACACGGCTCATATTAACAAACAAACACACAAAGCTTTACAAGATCAGTCTTGTTATGACATAGACATCCACTCAGAATAATTATTTTCCCGCAGACAAATTTATCTCCTCCAGCCTTTTAAAAAGGCTTGAGGCTTTTTTTTTTTAGAATGATTTCTATTTTCCTATATATCTGCTTTATAAATTATATATAAAATTATTAAGACTTTATCTTTTTCTTTAAGTTTTACTAACTTCAGCGCATAGACTCCCCTGTCTCCTCCATCAGCTGTATTTTGATGCTCAGCTGATGGAGTAGGCAGGATTGACACTTTACTTCAAGAAGCAGATAAAATTGAAAAAGGGGAAGCAGAAATATTGTTCTGAAAAGGCTATCATTCTTTTCTGTGCTAAAAGTAGGAAGCGCTGCACTTTCTAAGAAAATCCACGAAAAATCGAAGGCTTTAGGATAAAAATTTGTCCCTGGAAAATCAGTCTGAGCGGATGTCTTCAATATAATAAAACTGGTCTTGCAATGCATTTTTGTGTTTATATGTGCCGTAAATTTTCGCTAGGATGGTGATGAGGAGGATTTAGAGATGAATTACTCTCAGGCACGCCTGTTACATAAATGTTACATATTATCAAAAACACATGAAAAACACTGTCCTTGTTGTAGAGACAGTTTTATTGTGCCGTAAATCACCTTACTGTGGTGTTTTTCTGTTTCCTGCGTTCGCATGTAGACGGAGATTGTTTTCAAAATGTTTGCATGTAAACGTGGAACTTTTCAGAAACAAAAATGTTGTCACGCAAACAAGGCCGAGATGTGTATTTTCTTTTTTTTTAATGACATAATGATTGTGTTTTAGGGTCACCCTAGAAGATTTCAAAATGATGAGGATGAGTTAGTTTGATGAAAAGAAAAGAGTAAATTTAGGGTAATGTTAGGTGTGGCCTGGAGTGCTGCATGCCCTCTCGCTCCCGTCCTCTCTGGTCTCCCTCCAGAGTCGGGGTATTCTTGATGACAACAGTTGAACTGACTTTTTCTGAGTGGGCCCTGGGTGGCTTTGCTTTTCTTAGATATGAGTAGGGGGCCCAAAGGAAAAAGGCTTGGGAACCACTGACCTATGACATGGTGATTCTCTTACGTGGATATTCCTGTCTACTCTCATATTTCCACTTTTTTCTGATGTGTTAATGTGTACTCTTCAGTACACTCAAGCCCCGCCCCTGGATACCACCTTGTTCATGTCCCAGATGCTGATTGGTCCAAACAGTGCCTGATGACAAACTGGCAAATCCATTTACTTTGCAAGGTTATAATTTTCTCATAGTGAGAGAGAAATGCACTTAAAAAGCAATTCTGCGTTCACACTGGAGCTGGTTCCAGGATGCGTCTCTCTAGCGTTGCTTCCAGCACACATGCTAAATACGCCTTATGAGGTGCTGACAGAGGCGGAGTAATTTTTCATACTGTGCGTTTAAAACATTTTTTTTAACGCACCTGTCTCTCTAAAAACTGCTGTGTCCATGCAGCCCAGGCACATTTCACCCTCTGAGCTGCACAGTAGATGTGGAAGTAGGAAGAACGTCATAGTTGGCATCTTAACTTCCAAAGGCCCATTTATACCCCCTTTAAGTATGAAAATGTATACGTCCTTTTCAAACGATTTTACCGTCACTGCTCACATACTTCCATGCGTCCTTTACATTGGCATGGATGTTAACCAGTACATCCACCGGGGGGGGGGGCAGCCCAGAGTCAAAAGTTTATGACAACAACAAACATGGCGACTGTGGAGGAGGTAATGATAATGTACCTCTTGCATAAAAGACAAAAACGGAGGCAGCGTTTCTAACCAACTCGCACAACTCTTCCTCAAAAAGTTCCGCCATTGTTATTTCTTCTTCGTGTCTCACTAGAGCTACGTATCCGGTAGTGACAGCAACACCGCCCTCACGGTTTCTGGTGGTACTGCTCCGTATCCATAAGCTTTATGGAAACCTGCAGAAATACGGATGAAATTAACACGGAGCATGGACAGAAGGCTCCATCCGAATCTGGATCCATATTTCAGGTTGAGCATAAATGGGCCTTTAGAGCCTGCATGCACATATGAAGACATTATATTCTGGCTCTCCTACAACACAGTGATAATTTCTAACATCAGAGTTTTTGAGATAACTGCCTAGAATATCCATGTAATTTGAATAATTCACTTAAAATACTAAGAGAATTTGCTATGACAGTTTTAGGAATTTTCTTGGATATTTTTTACTGTTTCTTTGGAATTTTGTTGCCAAAAATTTTTTTAAGTATTTGTATTACAAATCTGGATTTTTTTTTCAGATTTTCAGGTATTTTATTTCTGGAAATATGTAGATTTTTTTTTTTTTTTCTGGAAATTTTTAGGTATTTTGTAGAATTTTCTCACAATTTTGGGGGGTATTTGCTTCAAATTTTTAAGTGTTCTAAAGGAAATTTGATTGGTAATTGAGAGGTGAGGCATCTTTTGGAAATTTCAGGGAATTTGACAGGAAGTTTTTGTGAATTTTCCATAATTTTTATGGAATCGTAATATATTTGTACTTTTTGGGGAGTGTGTTAGTGTTGAGATTTTGGGAGTTTTTGAAAAATTCCAGGAATTTATGTGGAATTTTTGAGGAATTTTTAATTAAAATTAGGCTTTATGATATAGTTTCACTGAAACATTTCTGGTAGAAAGGTAGAAATTTTGGGCTACTTTTTATGGGAAACTTTTAAATGTGTTTAAAAAATTTTCACAGAACTTTTAGGTAGTTTCTATGACATTTGGGGAAATTTGTGTTGATATTAGACATTTTTTTGGTCAAAATAAATTCCTGTTCAAAGACAAGGCTGAGCTTTTAAACTTATCAGGTCCTAATTGTCCCAGATAAGTGGAAGGAAATAAAAAAGCTTTGCAAACAAATGCTCAGGTCTCAGGAGGTTAACAGGCACCTGTTGTAGCAGGTTGGACTGCTATTGTCCACAGTGGCTACCATGTGCCATGTTTTCTTCTTTTTTCTTCATGGCAGAAACCAGCTATGTGGTTAACACCACCCACTGGGCCTGGGAACATACACGAGTGTTGCTGATGTGAAAGCAGATATGAAACATTCCTGTTACCCTAAGAATAGAAACCCTTCTCTGAATCAAAGAGGACTACAGCTCTCAGAGGACAACAGGAAACTAGCTAGTATGATTCTATGAATTCTGTTGGTCGGTGTGATCTTCAGGTGTCACTAGAACTCATGCATCATGCCCAAAGTCTGTGTTAAAGTAGGACACTGGCAGGGAGACTGAAGATACAGGCCTGTTTAAATAAAGCTCGTGACTTGCTGCCAACTCTAGATTCCCACTCTTCAGCTGGAGTCGTGAAAGGTTCCTCAGCCCCAGCCTACAAACACTTACTCACACTGCAAACACAACTCCGCTGACGTATTCGCCACACATGTCTGAGCATGTGTATCGCCAACAAACCGCACACTTCACCTGAGTGTGTCTGTGAGTGTGTGTGGGGCTCCCGTGTTTCCTTGACAACCTACAGCCATTTCTCTTCCTGTTTGCCCTTGGAGCCGAGAGCGGACTCACACCAACGCAGGAGCAGAAATCGGAACAGAGGGAGGACGGAGAAAGCGATCGTCCAGGGCTTTTCATTTCACCTCTCGAGTGAACGACTCCCACGGCTCTCCCACCTGCTTTCACCTGTCAGCCAGCGAACGTAGGCTGATCGTGCTGATATGTCTGCAGGGAGAGAGGAGAGAAACGTGCTTATCTGTGAGCTACATGTTCTCAGGAGGCGTTGGAGCTGCAGTGAGACTATATGAGCCATGGTTAGGGCCTACCGGTGTCTCCCTTTGACAGAACTGACCATTTGTGACCAAAAACAAAGAAAATACACGTGCAAAGATTTAGAAGATAAGAGAGAATTCCCTCATGAAGCCAGCAGGCAGCTGAACACGAAGACTGTCAGCAGTTAGTCTGGCTGTACAAGAAAGTGAAAAAGAAATGCCGGCCTTATGGAGTGTGAGATCCTGAAAAATACAACCCAAACTCCAAAAAAGCTAGCACACTGTATAACAGAAGTCAATGATTGTCAAACCTCAGGAACTCATATTTTAGTCACAATTTAAACTGCAAATCTGGCATTTCATGACAGAATATTTTGGGGAGTGAGGATATCAGTTGCTTGAGTTTCGTTAGAGGGATGTTGTCCCATTCTAGTCGCTCAACAGTCCTGGGTCTTCCAGAGTTTTTGTTTTAGGTCTGTCATATGTCAACTCTGCCCTGCCACCTTAGTCCCAGCGCCCTCTTCCTTATTTATATTTCTAAGTTGGCCTAACAGAGACGAACGCCATGGTACACAGCGGGAAGTGGAGAACAGGAGAGCGTACCAGCAACTGGTGAGAAGTGTCGCACGCTAAGGGGTAAAATTTAGAAGTGCCGGTACTGTGTACCGGTAAATACTGACCCACTTAAAGCACAGTAATTTTCACAGTGTTTTTCCCTTTGCCTCGCTGGCTGAAGTCAGTTGTGACTTGCTAAAAATCATCAGCTGGTCACTCTCAATAAACCGAGGTCAGAGTAAATCTGAGAAGGAACACGCCGTTGAACTAGTTATCCTAATAACAAGAAATGTGCTGTTCAACATAATCAAAAAAGATCCACAGAGCAGGAAAAACACCATCAGTGCCTGTCACAGCCAACACCCTGCTAATATTCTGCAGAAAGAGTCACATGATCCCGTGGCGATAACGTGCTGCCCTTCGTGCTTCTCTCCACTCTACCCCACAATCTCCATCTTAGCGAGCAGCTGTGTTTAGCTGTAAACATCAGTTGGCTTGTAAGTACAAACAGCTTAAGACTGAGTCAGTGAAAATGACCTGAAACAACCAAGACCTCCACAACAGAAATGCTCACAGAGTTTGGAATAGAAACAGCGAGCAGATAGAGCAGCCCCTGGTGAGTACACAGATCTGGTCCTGGTTCTCCCTCCCAATCTCAGTTTTAGGGTGTGTGTGGGAAATTTACCAGAGAGCCAGACACTGTAGCCCCAGGACCACCAGTATAATATCCTGCCACAAAAAAAGTTAGGATCAAGACTGAAAACAACATCACCAGTCCCGGGATCAAACACATTTAATAAACTTTTCATTGGCGGTTTAGAGAGAGGCTGGAATAGTTGACTAACTGGGATCAATCAGATAAAACCCGAAATCTTCTGAAGCCATCCAAACCCCTCCATACAACCATACAGGCCCACTCATGGATTAGGCAGGGCCCCTGACACACCCAGAGGAGGGCCCCAGTTGTGATTTGTTAATGATATTAATGCATGTGTGCTGTATCATTAGCATTGGTGCTAGCATTCTGGCTAAGAGTTACTGAGGTGTGTTGAACCATTACTGGGTCTGATGTTCAAGTTATTTATTTGGACTTCTTTTTAACCCTTTTCTCAGGCTGTTTCTGCCACCATTTTAAGAAATTTTGTGCACTTTTTACCCAGTTTGCCTCTTTTAAACCTCTTTTCCTCATTGCCCTTCCATTTCTCACTCGAAATCATCTTTGCTCCTTTTTGTCATTTCTAGCCCTTTAAACCACATTTTTCTGACATTTTTTGCTATTTTTAACCATTTTTCAACACATTTTTGCTTCTTTCTACCTATTTTATTGCCTCTCTTTACCCATTTCACCACTTTTGACAAATTTATGCCAATTTCAACTCATTTTTGCCACTTTTGATCCTATTTCAACACATTTTCTGGTCACTTTGCCACATTGAAGCCATTGTGACACTTTTTAACACGTTTACCAATTTTTCTCTGTTGTTTTTACAACTTTTGACTGATTTTTGCCTCTGTTACTCCATTTTTGGTTATTTCTACCTAGTTTTTGCCTGTTTTAACCTATTTTACAAATTTTAACCAGTTTTTGCTAAATTTTGCCCATTTCAAATCCATTTTTGCTACTTTTTATCCAATTTCAACACCTTTTCTACCCATTTCGCCACAGTTAAGCCATCTTGCCCCTTTTTAGCCCTTTCACCACTTTTTCTGTCATTTTTGCTATTTTTGACCAATTTTGCTTTTCTTTTCCCATTTTTCCAATCTAAACCGATTTTTGGCTCATTTAATCTTATTTCACTTTTCTGTTGGTGTGGTTTGCTACTTTTAAAGGTCACATATTTTACCCTTTATATTGTTCTCAGAGGTCCTCAAAACATGCCTGTGAAGTTTGTTGCTTTAAAAAAAAAAAAAAAAACTCCAGTATTGGATTGTTGCATGTCTAAAAACCAGGGGTGACCCGACGATTCGATTCATAGGAGTCTGATTCAACTATGAACCTCATAGTCGAATGTTGTTGTGCAACCAAGATCGTACCATTCTGACTACATGGGGGTGCCCACAGCTGCTAAGCCTGAGCTTCCGTTAGCCAGCATTTGCCAGTCATTGGCTGGTAAAAAGGCGGAAGTCCAGCATATAAAAATATATCCCCGCTCCAATGTGGCTATGTTGTAATGCTAGTATTTGTAAACTTTGAATGAACCAGTCCGACTGAGTAAAATATGGTGAATTTTGATATACGTCCGTATGTGTTAGACCTGGAGTCTGATCCTGATAGTTTGGAGAGAGGGGGAAGAAAACCAGCAGCAGCGAGGGATAGAGCAGGACGTATCTGTTTGGTAAGTGTTTAATTACTGTGTTACTAAATGGCTAAAAGGCCTTGTGGGGGTGGTCTGTTTCGCTCCGCCGTTAGCATGGACAAACCACGAACCAGTCAGGAGATCCTATTGCGATGACCTCTTCAGTTCGCTCCATCGAAATCTCATCTCGGGAAGATCTCAGAGAGATTCCCGGCGAACCGTTTTCATCAGTTTGCACTCTAATTCCAAGATTTCTGCCACATACGTTTATCTTACGGTTTGAAAATTTGTACACGTGAAGTATGGACACCAACATTGTGACTTTATATTTATGTTTTAAAAATCAGAAAAGTATAATACTCCCTCTTCAGACAATTTTTGCTCATTTCAACCCATTTTTGCCTCTTTTCGTCTTATTTCACTTTTTCTGCTTATTTTGTCTCCATTAACCCATAATCGTTGCAACCATAAACCCTTTTCATCACTTTAAATGCCAATTTTTGTTGTTTTTAACTACATTTCACTCTTTATTATGCTCATTTTTGCCACATTACACCTTTTCACCACTTTTCTGCCTGTTTTGCAATTTTTATGCCAATTTTGTGGCTTTCTGTTGATTTTTTGCCTCTGTTAACCAATTTTTGTCACTTCTTACCCATCTGTGCCACATTTATGACATTTTTAACCCACTTTTATTCTGTTTGAGAAAAGGGATTGATATTTGAAAGAGGCTACGTATACTAATGCATCAATACATAAATGAATTAACTGTTGCTTATAAGAGCTGTTATAAGAGTGGGTGTTATTCAGGTAAAAAATAGAATATTGCTGACCTTGCTGAATTTTGCTGACCTCCATGACCCCTCCCATTTGGCTGGGCCCCCAAAAGCTGTCCTCTTTATCCTCCCTTATGGACAGCCTTTCAACCATAGCATGACACAAAAAATTCCATCCAAATACCAAAAAAAATCCGGGCACTGTGTAAAATGTCACTAAAACAGTCTGAATGATTAGAAAATCTCATAAACCCAGATTTTATTCACAATTGAACATAAACCAAATATCAGATATTGAAACTGAGACATTTTACAAAGTCATCTCAAAAAAGTAGGGATAGAGCAACAACAGGCTGAAAAGGTAAGTGGTACAAATGAAAAATGGCTGGAAAGTGTTTTCAGGTATCATTGCTAAAGGTGTACTGCATTGAAAACAGACATGATTCTGCTGGAGATCCCTGCATGGACTCAGGAACACCTCCAGAAATCACCGACTGTCAACACAGTGTGTTGTGCCATCCACTAATGTAAGGTAAAGCTGGTCTTATCTCATGTTTTATTGTTGGTACATCTTTTATATTCAGTTTCATCATGGCTTTCTTGTGTAAAAGTGCTTTATTATAAATACTCGCATGATTAATATAATTAAAGATGAGTCACTCTAGTTTCACGCTGTAAAGCGGTGTAAAGCGTGTGCAGGCTGACTGCAGCAGGCTGGAATGCAGGCCTGCTGTGGCTAGTTAGCCTGCCAGAGCTAAGCAGCATGCAGCTCAGTAAATAAAGTGCAGTCTGTGCTGTTCTCTTACATGCTCTGCTCTGCTCTGGTCTCTGGGATAATCAGGACGAATGGAGAGCAGCTGTTTTTGGAGAGGGGGGTGGTGAGGTGATGGGAAGGGGGGGTGAGTGAGTGCGAAGTAGAGGAGGCATTTTACATGGTAAAAGAATGTGGGTGAAATGAATGGGAAGGGAACATGCCCTAGGCTACATGTTAAAGATAAAAAAGGAAAAAACTGTCCTCATGCAAACGAGAGCAGCAGTGATACTGGAGGTAATAGAACAGGTGTAAAGAAGAATGGAACCAAGTGTTGTCAGAGGAGAGATTTTAGGGACTATTGGTGGTAACAGAACTAGGCAGAGAGGTCGACACAACAACCCTGAAGTCATGACTTGGAGGCTGTAGTCACAGGGCTTCCCTGAGATCCAGGTTAGTCATACTACAGCAGCAAAACATGAGCTACAGAATAGAGCTGGACATTAAAGTTACATTCCAGTTTTTTAACACATGTTTGTGTATTTTCAAAGAGGACATCTAGCAGTGATTGTCAGCTGGAGCCTGAGTGCTGAGCGTCTATAATAATCTCTTACTTACCACTCCATGGTTGATTAAGGTTCTTTCACCTCAGGCTCTGAGACTTCAACCTTCCTGGCCTCCAGACAAAACACCTGCATGTGTTTTTGGCAAAGCAAACTCAACAATGTACAACATGACAGTCATAGAAAAAGGTAGCTCAAATATCTCAGTCGCCCCCTTCTGGCTGTTAGCAGTATAGCTGATTAGGACCAGTGTCACTGTTTAAGGCTAAAAAATGATGTACATTTTAATCTTAGGTTATTTCGGAATCTGCCCACACAGCATCCATCATCCAACCATCCATCCATCCATCTGTCCATCCATCCATCCATCCATCCATGCTTCTATCCATCTGTCCATCCAACCATCCATCCATCCATCCATCCATCCATGCTTCTATCCATCCATCCATCCATCCATCCATTCATTATCCATCCATCCATCTGTCCATCCATCCATCCATCCATCCATCTTTCTATCCATCTGTCCATCCAACCATCCATCCATCCATCTATCCATCCATCTATACATCCATCCATCCATTCGTCCATGTGTCCATCCATCATCCAACCATCCATCTATCCATCTGTCCATCCATCCATCATCCATCCATCCATGCTTCTATTTTTTCATCCATCCATCCATGCTTTTATCCATCCATCCATTATCCATCCATCCTTTATCCATCCATCCATTATTCATCCATTATCCATACATCCATACGTCCATCCTGTTCATTAATCAATCCATCCATCCATTACGCCATGTGTCCATCCATCCATGCTTCTATTTTTCCATCCATCCATCCATGCTTTTATCCATCCATCCATCCATCCATTATCCATCCATCCATCCATCCATCATTATCATCCATCCATCCATCCATTATCCATCCATCCATCCATCCATCCATCTGTCCATCCATCCATCCATCCATCCGTCCATTAATCCATCCATTCGTCCATGTGTCCATCCATCATCCAACCATCCATCATCCATCTGTCCAACCATCCATCATCCATCCATCTATGCTTCTATTTTTTCATCCATCCATCCATGCTTTTATCCATCCATCCATTATCCATACATCCATACATCCATCCTGTTCATAATCCATCCATCCATCCATTGCGCCGTGTGTCCATCCATCCATGCTTCTATTTTTCCATCCATTATCCATCCATCCATCCATCATTATCCATCCGTCTGTCTGTCTGTCCATCCATCATCCATCATTATCCATCCGTCTGTCTGTCTGTCCATCCATCATCCATCCATCCATTCATTCATCCATCCATCCATCCATGTGTCCATCCATCTATTAATGCATCCATCCAGATCAACTCTATAAAAAAAATAAAAAAGTAAATAAATAATCAGTGTCCTGGGATAGAGGGTAGTTTTATGTTTTTTATCATCCAAAATCACAGGTTAACTCCAGCAAACTGTCTAACCAGCACAAACATGTTAGCAACATTTGTACAATAAGATGGATCACCAACTTTTCCAAATATTGCTCACATGTGTACAGTCAGACATGGCTTTTTCTATTTTAATGTAAGACTAAAGATCATGAGGTGTCTACTTATCCAAACCACTGATCATGGATTAATAAAAGGTAATAATAGATTTTATCCACTTGAGCTGCAATAGAAAATGTTGGCAACCTTCAATTTTCAAAATGCAGTCATTATATTTCTAACATTGGACAGTGTGAAAGAGTTTGTCTGCTATATTTGATAAATAAAAATGAAAAATTGCCAACATTAGGAGTCTGGGACTTTTATTCATGTTGTTGTGATATCAGACAGGTTTCAGTATGAGTTTTCTTAGAATCATCAGTTTGTTATTCTGATATTGTTAAAACTGTTATTTCTTTACAGAATTAAATATCCAGTATGAATCAGCATTCAGCTGGACATATCCTATTACTGTCAGTCTGTATCACCCTGCCCTGCTACAGCATCAAACTTTCACCAGCTTTTAGTGATAATGGGATCATATATCTGTCCTGTTCACAGCAGCTGTCTCATTCTCACCTCTATATGTCTCACTCTTCTTTTGAAGGCAGCCTGGCTGACCTTTTCATATTGTCCCAGATCCCACAGGCACTCTCCTCATCCTTTCACCCCTTTATCCTCTCACTTTCCTCGCCATCTCCCTCCTGCGGCCTGCTGTCCTGTACAGCGTGGGGAGGAGGGAAGGGAACGTGGAGAGCAGACTGACTGATGGAGCGAGGGAGAAACGAAAGTGATGCAGAGCGGGGAAGGATGAGTTTTACAGACGTGCCACCATGCTGTACACATTCCTCAAGGGCTGTGCATCCTGTTCTTTGTCCCCACCTCCATCAAGGCTCACACACCGTGCTGCACGTACGCACAGCAGTGCCCACTCTTCCTCCAGCATACTACTGACAACAGGCTGCAACTCTTTCTGTCTTTTTTCTGCTTTTTCTTTTCTTTTCCTCTGAACACTGCTTCCCATGCCAAAGCCACCCCCGGGTTTTCATCTCTGACATGCAGAGCTGGTTTCCATTTGACTTAAAACTGCCCTGAATCATGGGGAACAAAATGGTTTTGATAAGCTGAATTTGGGTTCTTCCTCCCACCTTCCCTTCCTGTGACCCTGTTATTGCATCATTTGGCCTCAAGGTTGAGCAGCAGACAAAGGAAGAGAGACAGATAGAGAAAGGTAAGGAAGGACAAAAATCCCTGTGAAACACACACGTTCCTTTGACCAGGTCTCTGAACCATTATGCTAATCCTCAGGCATCACTTTAATTTACTACCCTTTAAAGCCATTCAGGACAAAAATGCCCACTTTCAAAAAAACTGCTATAAAAACTAAACAGATTTATATTTTTTCTGCTTTTTTTGCATGAATCTCTTAAACAACTTCAGCTGTGCTCAAAACTACCCAAAAATTCAATCATTTTGAGGATTTTTACCCTTTAAATGCCAGTTTGATTACTTAAAGATCAAAAAATGTGGTTTGAATGGGAGTCAATGGGACGTTTTTGTCCTTCGTGACAAGGGTAGTCAATTTTAAATCAGATGTTACACAAAAACTAATAATGCATCAAAGTCAACATTTTGGCTAATGTGTGACATACCCAGGACTGATTTAAAAAAACACCTCCCACTGCCCCAACATTGGCTATCTGGAAAATAATTACTGTTTTGTGTGGCTTTCCTTTAAAAATATGACCATCCTGTGATCAAACTGGCACTTAAAGGGTTAAAACCCTGAAAACTGTTCAATATTTGATTGTTTTGATCAGAACCGAAATTGATGAAAAGATTTGACCAAAAAAGCAGGAAACAACATTAATGTATACTATTTTAACTCTGATTTTGGAAGTGGATGTTTTTGTCCTTAATGACTCGACAGGGTAGTACATTTTAAATCTGACGCTGCACAAAAACTAATAATGCACCAAAGTCAATATTTTGGCTAATCATTGACATGCCCAAGATGGATTTAGAAATAACGCCCCGGCCATCCAACATTTTGTTTAAGGAAGATATCACATATTTTTGCTGCTTTGCATAAAAACATTGACTTTAAGTAATCAAACTGGCACTTTAAGGGTTAAAATCCTCAAAATGATTGAATGCTTGGTAGTTTTGAGCACAGCTGAAGTTGTTTAAGAGATTTATGCAAAAAAAAGAAGAAAAAAATATTAATCTGTTAAGCTTTTATAGCAGTTTTTCAGAAGTGGACATTTTTGTCCTTAATGGCTCTAAAGGGTGGTAAATGTGTTTCACAGTGTTCCCATGACCCATTAGAACAATTGAAATTTGAATTTAAAAATTTGCCAAGAAAGACACTTTGTTACACAAAATGTTACCATATGCACTGACACAGCTAAAATGGTGAGCAGAGAAAGAGGAATAATTGGCCTAAATGGACAAAAATGTCCCTGGTGATGCCTGAGGGTTAAAATGGACATATGAACACTGATGCTAGGTCAGGCTAACCCAGGTCTGCTGCTGTGTCACGCTGACCCAGGCTCTGTCAGTTTTTAACCCACTCATAAGTACAGGTTTTGTTTGAGATTCACAGAGTACAAACGCTGCATTATGTGGACAGAATGAAGACAAGTCTGGGTAAATATGGCTTACAAGAGACTTTCTGTAGAGCTTTTAATGCTTTGAATAAACTACATTTAAAACTATTTATTAGCCATGTTCAGCCTGTGAAGCAGAAACACAGTAACAGCTGTCATGTGTGGTTTTATTGATTAAGAGTGGGACAAAGGCTCTGTTTGAATCAGAGAAACCTTCCAAACACAGAAATGTACAGCTCTTCCAGCGTTTTCCTAGCAGCACACACTTTGCTTGTTATAAAATGAGATGGAGGAAGGAATTTGCCTTCTGTACCAAGTGGGCTGCAAGATTCATTCTAAAATAATAATCATTATTATAACAAACACATTAATAAGAAATCACAACACTGATTAAAATTTACATTTAAACTCATGGGGCTCACTTGTGCATGCATTCAGAGCAAGCTACATTTGTGTGTTTACTTATTTATAACCCCAGTTCCAAAAAAGTTGGGGCGTTGTGTAAAATGTAAACAAACATAAAGCAATGATTTGCAAACCCAATAAACCCATATTTTTTTAAAACAGGGTTTAGCATCGTCTTGCTGAAATATTCAAGGCCTTCCCTGACAGAGGCGTTGTCTGGATGGGAGCATATGTTGCTCTAAATCGTCTTATCTACTTCTCAGCATTGATAGTTCCTTTCCAGATGTGCAAGATACCAAAAACCATAGGCACTAATTCAACCCCATACCATCAGAGATGCAGGCTTTAGGACTGTGCCAGGAGAACAAGCTGGATGGTCCCTCTCCTCTAGTCTGCAGGACACAGTGTCCATGGTTTCCAAAAAAGAATTTCAGATTTTAATTCATCTGACCACTGAACAGTTTTACATTTAAAGTCCATTTAAAATGAGCTTTAGTCCAGATTAGACAGCAGCATTCCTGGATCCTGTTCACATATGGCTTCTTCTTCCATGATACAGCTTTAACTTGCATTTCATTGGTGTGTCTGTTCCAGGATCCCCTGCCTTTCCACGGGTCCCCACAGTACCAGCACATGTTCCTGCCTTTCCTGTGCCTACAAGGGAAGCCTGAGGCAGGGAGAGAAGCAGCGAAAACCCAGAGCAGAGGAGACATCAGTGACAACAGAATGACGCTGATTAAGTCAGATGCATGATAAAGGAGGAACTGGGGTGGAGGAGGGTTGCAAAAAGCAGCTTGTAGAGGGAGCAGCAAAGCTTAGCCAGGCTGGAACTGTTTGAATATGACAGACTGAGTGTGATTGAGGGCTGCACACCAGCGCAGGGGTTAGCGCTGTTGCCTCACAGCAAGAAGGTCCCTGGTTCACCTCCCGGTCAGGGCCTTTCTATGTAGAGTTTGCATGTTCTCCCCGTGCATGCGTGGGTTGTCCCTGGGTACTCCAGATTCCTCCAACCAAAATCATGCTCATCAGGTTACTGGTGACTCTGAATTGGCCGTAGGTGTGAGTGTGAGCTTGCCTGGTTGTCTTTCTCTATATGTCAGACCTGTAATTGACTGGTGACCAGTCCAGGGTGTACCCTGCCTCTCCTCAAATGACGGCTGGGATAGGGTCCAGCCCCCCGCGACCCCGAACTGGATAAGCGGTATAGAAAATGGATGGATGTTTGGAGTGTGATTAAGCACACTATTGAGTGTGCTTAGGGCGACTCAGCTGGCCACCAACTGATAAGGACTTGTGTGAGATCAGCTGATCTCAATTATAAGGCAGTGCTAGACTCCATGGCCTGCCTGAACTAACGCTATATGCTCACTTTGTGGATGGCAAAGATTTCTGAGCCCATGCAGTGATTTCCAGTGCAGAATCATGTCAGTCTTGTACCTTACTCAGAGTTTTCTCTCGATTCTCTGAATGTTTTGATGATATTATGGACCGTAGATGGTGTGATATTTAAAGTCTTTATAATTTCACATTGAGGAACATTTTCCTGAAATTGCTCCATAAATTTTAGATGAAATTTGTCACACATTGGCACATCTCTACCTATCCTTACTTGTGAGAGACTCTTCCTCCCTAAAATGCTCCTTTTATACCCAGTCATGTCACTGACCTGTTGCCAATCAACCTGATTAGTTGCTAAAATGCTCCTCAGCTACCACTTTCTTCTCCAGCTCTTTGTTGCCTGCCCATACTTTTTTGAGATGTGTTTCTGCCATCAAACCCGAAATGAGCATGTATTTTTTATGAAACTGTAAAATGCCTCAGTTTTAATATCTGATTATTTTCCTGTGTAAATAAAATATAGGTTTTTTTAGATCTGAAAATCATTGTGTTTTGTTTTAATTTACATTCTTCCCCAGCGCCCTAACCTTTTTTGGTACTGGAGTTGTATTTCACAACCATCCCAGTCCCAGTCATACAGGATAAATATGTCTTAATGTATTAATCTGGCTTTAGACAAGCCTTTGACTCCACCATACACCTCAGTCACCTCTCATTTCTCTGCTGTCAATCACTGTTGCTATGGTAACACATGGCGCCAGCAGTGGCACATGCAGACAGGAATGAGGCTGACAGTTCACGTGGAGTCAGAGCAGTTTCATGGGAAAGAGAAAGATGAGTGACACTGAGGACCAGTATGGTAGCCATGGTAGAGCTCTGTTATAGTGGTACTGGTTAGAGGGGCTGACACCAGCATGTGGAAGTTTCCAGTGTTTTGGTATCCCAGCGGCACAACAAGGTCACACCTCATATCTCCTAAACCATCTCAATCTCCAAACATCACCATAACCCAGCTGTCAGACCACACAAGGAGGAAACACACTAACGTTCCTGCTTTGAGAGTTAGGTTTTATTTTATCATTGCCTACAGTCTTTAACACCTCAGATTCAGTTTTCTACTGAGTTACTCGTTTTAAAAGCCCATCTACAGCTGCTGTTATATGGCTGCTCATTTTCAGTCCATCCCAGCCCTTTCAGTAATCAGCTAACCTTGTAAAGCCAGTGTATTGCCAGGATTGCATGTCTGTCATCAGGCCGATCCATTTTGCAAAGTGTCAAGCTGAAACGATTGTTCCTGGTCAGAGAAAGACCAGTCAGCTGAGGATGTGGTCAGAGGTGGAAAGAGTACAAGACTATTGTACTCAGGTAAAAGTACAGTTACTTCAGTCACAGTTTACTTAACTCACTGAGTGCCAGCCCTTTTATAAAATGGGAAGTGCCTTGTGTCAGCATTTTTAGCCAGTTTGAATCATCTTTCAAGACCCAAAGAATATTTTGTACTTTGACTCTGAAAACACAGAATAGCTCAAATGAAAGAAGAAACTCTATTTCATCATGGAAAAAAACGTTTGTTTTTGTGAAAGAGAGTCCGTCAAGTAGAACAGTGATTTGAATGTTATAATTTTGCCTTCAATGACATAAAAGACATCTGAAAATTGTATTACAAATGTTATTTTATTGTAAAATAAATAATGCTTCCAGTCACTGCTATGCCATTCACACTCTGGAACTGGACGGCCTCCACAGGACCTCCCTAAACGCCTACGTCCTCTCCTGTGTGTCGCTGTATGCATCCAGCTGATGAGAGGCTGCTTTATTTCTCTGACACACAGGGGGGAACCTTGCGGCATATTTTAGCCTCTTTGCCAGCTGAGGCAGATCAATGAAAGCGCCGATCCCTGGATTCGCTGTCGTTAAGTTCAGTATCAGTTTCAGTGAGTGAGCGATTTCTCAGGCAAAAGTTTAAAGTTTCTTCCAGAGTCTAAGTTAGATTTCTAAGCTTAGATTACCTCCATAACGATCTCTCTGCTCTTTGACCCCAGGGTCTCCACCTCTGACGTTTGATCTACCGTCACTTCCGACTGTAGTGTTCCAACTACGTATCCCAGAAGCCCCAAAATTACTCACAGGGAATGTGAGAGCGCCCCCTTGTGCCAGCTGCCGAAAAAAAAACTTTATATTATATATACGTCAATGGCACTAAAGCTTTGGTTTTTAAATGACATATATATACGTCTATGGCAGTCAATGAGTTCAGTGGAAATAAAATTAGTGACAGGTAAACCTACCCAAGAAAAATTTAAATTAAAGTTTATTCAAAGCACTGAGTACTGAGTATCTACTGGGGAGTTACATGGAAAAATTAGATTGTTCTAACCTTGCAAAGCAGATGGATACGCCTGTTTCCGTGTTTCTCACTGGGGAATCCATCTTGCAAAGCTCCCGTCTGAACTGTCCGGACACGGTTAAAAAGTGACGGGACCAATCAGCATTGAGGGCAGTACTTTCGGGCACGGTGGAGTCGTGACGTAAGCAAGCAGCAACAAGAGGCCAGTGCAATTATGGAGGAAGAGATTAACGTGGATGCTGCTAAAGCGCCAGTTTTATCAGAACCTGACAATGTTTCTTCGTTAAAAGAAGAACAAAGAACAACAGTGAGTTGTTTTCAACATGACAAAAGTCGTGTACTGACATGTCTACAGTCGCCATGGTTCATGTTATGCAGCTCTATATGAGTTTACTTCTTCAGTAGCGGCTACGTCACGTGTTTTGTTGATCTGATTGGCGTGTAAAGATGCGACGGACAGAACGTTCATCCAATCACCCTCTGAGTTTACTTTTTCAAAGGCTCTGCCCTTTCCCAAACACTGTCAATCAGAGGTCTGCAGGTTGCAGCCAGGTTGTTCAGGTAAAGCCACACCTTTATAATAAAGTGAAATGAAACAGCTGTTTTTAGATGTGATTAAATCAATCTCTCTTCACCTGTAACGACAGTCACAAGTAGTCAAAGCCAAACTACCAGCTCAGTTTCATGCTACCAACAGAAAGCCTGGGCCTCCTTGTGCTGCTTTTCAGTTTTTGTTTTTTTTTTAATGTAAGCTTTTTAGATTGTAATGAAGAGAAAAACTTCTCCCAAAATATACTTTGGTAAAAGTCAAATTACTGATATCAAAATGTACCCAAAAAAGTGCAAGCACATGAAAAGAGCTCCTCAGTTACAGTCATTTATCTGGGTTAAAAGGAACTCTGCATGTTCAGACCAGTTCATCTTGTTGGATAGATAGTTGTATCTCTCATGTACATATTGAACTAAAAAACTCACTAGATATCTGCATATTGAGTAATTTGAGGTTATAAACTCACCAGAAGGCTGCCATGTTTTGGTCGACGCTGGCGGTGTGACGTCACAGCTCCGCAGCGCTCCTCGCCGTTCCCCTGCAGTAACCTCTGTTTCAGACTGGCGCTGTGTTAGGGCTGCATCTCAGAAACACAGCACGACTCACACAGAGAGTTTTAAAATTTCAGGTCTCTTCTATTTATTATTTGCACCATGAGCAGTGATCTATCCACCTAGACAGGAAAATGATAAATACAGAGCCATTTTTACCTCGTTGTAGCAAATATTCTGCAGAAATTGTTTGAAATCTGTTTCTTGATGAACCAGATGAAGGCCACGAGCTAAAATGTTTCTGTTTAATAAAGTTGTTCCCCAAATGTCGACTCTTTATGAAGCTTTCTGTTTCCCCACGGTTCAGGTAAAGGCAAACACAGTACAAAAGCACTTCCGGTTTACGTTTTTCAAAGTAAAAGTCCACTGTAGCATTTCTTTGGAGAAACTCTGTTTGTATGTACATAATGCTTTTATTTTGAAAAGCTCCTGGTACACTTCCACTCTACACTGAATCCAGTCACTTGTAGGAGTTTTATTGAGGTAAAACGTAGGAGGAATGACAGAGCTTTGACAGCAGGGAGACAAAACCAACACGCAGCAAACTGTCTGGTGTGAAAGCTGTTATGGCAGCAACAGCTGCAAGCAGAAATACCGTTTGAATACGGTTGCATAGGAAAGATCACTGCGGCACTGTGACGTCACACAGACCAAAACATGGCGGCTTCCTGGTGAGTTTATGAGCTCAAATTTACTCAAAATGTAGATATCTGGGATATTTAGTGAGTTTTTTTTTTGTTCAATATACATTTGAGAGATACTAAAATCTATCCAACAAGATGAACTTGTCTGATTTTGCAGGTTTCCTTTTGATGTAATTGATGACTTTTCACTCCTGGGTGTGGTTCAGTCAAACTTTAAGTCATTAGCAATGACTGCCAGCAGTGTAGCAGTTAGCTTGGATGTAGCTGTAGTATAGCAGGAGGACAACATGTCTTTATGAAAGCTCTTCATGGTGGGAAAGAGGTTCAGCATTAGATTGTTACTGGTGGCTTGAACTGTACTGTAAGCGGGTGTTTACAGTGGCTGCTACTGCTGAAACCATTAGCTCAGTGTTTCATCTGTGTCCATTCATGAATTTATCTGCGCTTGCATAATTTACCCAAAAGTAAACCAACAAATGGGCATCCTGGTTAAGTTACGCTTTGTAAACAGCTGATGTCCATCACCACATGCACGATAGTTTCTGAAGATCCTGTCTGTGGGTTTTAACACATACTGTTTAACAGAGTCTATCCAACACATTGTTTCTAGTTGAAATAAGCCAACTTTTGTGCTTTCCTTCACTGGCCAATCACAATCAAGAAGGGGGCAGCATTGTCACTGACAGCAGAGGAAAAGCTAATCTGAGGGGGAAGTTTTCAGGTGATTTGTTTTTTGTTTCCATGTTGTCTCGGTGATATTTCCTTGAATGAAGGGAAATACTGGGCTCAGAGATGTTTGATAACGATGTACAGATTTCCGACATCAGCTTTTGCATTCAGGCTAGAATCAGCGCTGTGGTGGCGTGACCCTGTAAGAGCGGACTATGGCAGCTGTGGACACAGGCTCCTGATCTGTAAAATGAGAAAGAAATGTTTTAACCAGAGACTTTATCTGAAGTCATGTCTGTTAAAAGCCCTGGATGGCATGTGGGGTCTTTGTGTGTAATAAGTACTTTTTTATTGCTTAAGAGAATCGTGGTCTGAATTCTAAAGGAGAGAAACTGAGAGAATCCAGAATTGTGCTGTCCTCATACCATTCAAGGACGAGAAGTGCTGAAAATACTGAGCTTTAGCTGCAGAGGTGAGTGGATGAATGAGACGTGCGTTCATTTATCATGTTGAAGCAGAGGCACTTTGAGTCCTGGTGAAGACACAACAGCAGAGCGTGAAAACAAGCACTGATTCACAGCTGTCGTTATTTAGTAACCGCTGAGATGTAGTCACTTTATAGTTTAATAATTAAGGCGTACCCAGTCTGAGTAAATACGGATTACAGAGGAGCTAGAATGTTCCAGGATGCAGAGACTCCAAACCCAGTGTCTGCAGACCAGATTGCTCATTTCGAGAGAGACCAAGTAACGATAACATTTGTGAGACTGAGCGAGTATTTATGAAGTCTGTGAGTGTGTGTTTGAGCAAGTCTGCCTCTGCTCTAATCCTTGAGGCCTTGGGGAGGTGTGCACATATTCAGTCTTTTCCTGTTGCTTCCCATTAATTCCACCTGTATACACTGGGTATGAGCCTCTGCTGGCCCTCACCCTTCCTGCCTCCACTCCTCCCCAGCTCTAAATCCCCAGATGTAGGCTTACTGAACACCCAGAGAGAGCAGAATGCTCCCTTCTGCTGCACGCCGTTCCTCACTGAACACCATGTCCTCAGCCACAGCCCACATTTATACATTTGAATGGGAAGGATTGGCATGTTTATTCAAATCAGCATTTGAATGGCTATCTCACTGAGATGAGTACAACTGCCACCACATGGCTGCTCAACATATGATAATGTTGCCATGGGAATGTGCATGTGTAGCGTGCATGAGCCTCAGAGTGCTGAGGTGTAGCCAAGAGTGGTGAGTACTGCATTATGTCTGCATGGCCGCAGACAGGCAATGTTCATTTAGATGACAGCAGAGGCTCAACTGAACACATTTAGATGTTTTCAATCACACAAACATCATAAAACAAACTCCTATCATCTGATCACTCTCGTATATACTCTCATTTTACCTGTAGGAGTGTATATACACCTCATTTCTGAGGGTGCTGTTGTAGATATGATGCTTTTTCTTTTGATTTTAATCATTTTTATAGTGGTGAATTAGTTCTGCATGCTTCATTTTCTTCCTTAGGAGCAAAAAAAACTACAAGCTGCATTCAGTGTTACAACTCTGTGAACTCAGATTTAGTGCCAACAAGACCAAAATGATGCACTTTTCAGAGTCTAAGTGACAAGTTGTAGATGGTGCTCAGATTTTGACCTTTGACCCTTCCGTAGGCACACCCCTTTGTAAATTGCTTGGTAAGTTTTGAACCAGAAGTCATAGACACTAGCTTGTTTTTTCCACTGAAAGCTCTGTTGTGCCTTTCTAATTATGTTCACTTTGCATTCGTAGCTCTAACAGATACAGTATAGTGAGCCCAGAACTTGGCTGACTTTCCAGGGTCTCTGAGGACAGCAACGTTGTATACAACAATAAATGACACATTTATAAAAACGTAGGCTACCATTGACATGGACTGGTCTGAACTGCTTTACAGTTCGAAACAGTCGTTGCGAATTGGTTCTATTTATATATATATATATATATTTTATATTTTCATGATGATTTGCCTTTGACAGTCTGGCCATCTGCTTTGCATGGCTACACTTTTAGTCAAAGTATTTATTTTCTTGACATAATTTAACCAGCCATATTATCAAATTAATTTACATACAAAACGCTTTAATGTATTGTACTATCAATTCCTTTACTGATTCACGTTGACAGTACTGTCAGTCTCGTTTTCCTCATGGAGAAAAGTCATCCACTAATGTTTGTGGTCAAAGTTTTATCACTCATCACGCAGCTGGATGCAGATGCAGTGTTAAAACGATAGTGGCCATACTGACACTTTAGTGTTGTAACATAAAACCATGCAGAGTTAAAGTGTTTATAGAAAAACTAATTAGCAACTCCCGTCTAAGGACACACTTGCAGAATATATGAGCAGAAAGCAATCCTTGACTTTAGGTTTGACATCATATACAACCATCCCATGGCTTTTAAATGCATAATGATGCATGGTTGTGACTAAAAAAAGACTTAAAAATACTGAAAGATGTCATTAAAAAAATGCAGATGCTCATCAACTCAAAGGTTTGTTTGCTCATGAAAGCGAAAGGCTTTCATCACCTCCTCATGGTTTTATCTGATATGTAAAGCTAATACTGATGGCTGCAACGGTTCAGCCCTGAGGGAAGAACTAGACAGAGATTAAAATGTTATTATTGGCAGTAAAATGAGTCCTTTTCTGTCACAGATTTGTGCAGTTGGCTTATGTTTCAGTGGGAATAAACATTCAAGTGATTGTGCAGATTAAAAAAGTAGAGTCATGAAAACGATGCAAACATCCTGTTTTTCTGCATGTATCAGGAAATATTAGACAGTTTATTTAAGGGAGAGGAGGTGATGATGCTTTTGCTGCGGACTGTAATGTCTGATTTAAATAAACTCTTTAAATAAATAAAAAGATGAATAAGTTTAAAAACGGAATTATTTTACAGCTGATGTATAAAAGGACCAGAAATAACCTCTTAAGTGTGCATGAGTGAGAGCCAGATAGGGTTCACATTAGGCACATGAACTGGTGAATAATTGAGTTTGGACAAACAAGCTGTTTTTGCCGTTCTCATGTCTGAGCCATGACTGGCTGAGAGGGGGGATCATGATGTTTTAACATGTGCTTGTTAAGCCTCAATAATTAAGGCAGGATCCACAACTCTGTGGCACGGCTAACCTTTTGAACTTGGAGCAGACAAGCTGGGCTTGCATGCATAGTGGCATACATGCGCCTGCATGCACGCACGCTCCATATGGCACTATTAACCTTTTGAACTTCAAATAGACATATTAGTCAGACGGATGCACATGCATTGACATAGATACACATAAATGTGTAACCTTAGACATTTCCATGCGTGTCTGCAGTGAGGATGAAGACGGATCTTTAAAAATCCTTCAATAGAGGTCATCTTCTCTGTCTTTAGACCACAAAGGCAAACTGGGGTTGGACTGTTTGAAGCAGAAGCTACGTGATTCTCCCTCTTTTAACTATGAGCACACAGCTGCAGAGAGAGGGAGTGTAAAATCAGCTCTTAAAGTACAGCAGCAGGTCATGTTTTTAGGAGTCATACATTCACATAGAGAAGGCTGGTGTGTGGTGGTTTGAATGTCTCAGTGCAGTTAAGATGCTAATCCACCTGTCAAAACTTTCACAATAACACAAATCTCTTGAGTTGACTCAGTATTCTGTATTAAGGGTATCTTAAACAAACGTAGCCAATAATTGTTTGTTTTGACAACCTTCTGGTAGCTACCGCCATTGCACGCCGCATGAGCGTGATACAGATGCAATCCTTTTGCTCTTGTGCCCCAAATGAACAATTGTGTTTTTCTACCAGGCCATCACCGTCACAGCAACAGCAGCAGTTTTACATTTCTGTCAAGTAAACAGATGATTTGCTGAGATTCACATTAAAGTGAACCTGCTGTTGTCACATCTGCTACAGAGAAAGAAGTTGCATGAATATAAACAAAATCATTGTACATAAGTCAACTTTTGTTATCTTTACTCTGTCACAGGGGTTCCCAAACTTTTCAGCATCATGACCCCAAAATAACGGCGTCAGAGATCCAAGACCCCCCACTCCCTTAAGGGGGATAAAGTGCATGATGTTGCACAAAGCAACTTGCTTTTTAGGTACTTTTTATCCCTTTTACTTACATTTTAGCACAAATATCACTTAAATAATCACATTTTTATTTTAAATTAGACTCATTTTGACAACTTCTTTTACAATAATATGCAAAATGTATGGTTTCAAATCATATTAGATTTTGAAAAGCATTCTGCAACCCCCCTTCACTGTCTTGCGAGCCCCCTGGGGGTCCCAACCCTGACTTTGGGAACCACTGCTCTATCAGACACTGCACATTGCTGAAAACAAAGATGGCCGCTGAAAATGACAGTTTTCACATTTTAGGTCTCAAGACCACACTTTGAATATCTTGGTTTTGTCTCGGTCTTGGGATTTTCCATCCAGACCGGTTAAGACCAGCACTGGTCTGCTTTTCTTTGACTTCATTAATGTGATAATAAGGAGAAAATCTTTAAACAACAACACCTGCAAAAACTCGGACATCAGTCCATCTTATTTCTAGTCAGAAATACCTCTGAGCACTGACTTTAGGCCTCATTCACCTGACTAATGTAGATAAACATCTCATTGTCACATATTTAAAATAGTTCCAGACTTTTCCGTGGCTTTTAAATACATACAAGGATTCATTTTTTACAAAAAGTTAGTTGAACAAAGATTTGAGAGTTTTGCATGTTGCGCTTTGGAAGAGTTGCAGACTCTTGTTTTTTTTTGTCAGATTTATTTAAAGAAAACTGAAATTAAAGAGAAAATGCTCTTTACCTCTTCAACCTTATCGTGGTTTTATAAATGGATTTTTATTGTCATGGTGTTGTCTCAGTCTCGACCCCAAATGTCTTGGTCTTGTCCCGATCTTGGTCTTGTCTTTGTCTTGGTCTTGACTCAGTCTCGACCCCTCCAAAATTTGGTCTTGTCTTTGTCTTGGTCTTGACTCAGTCTCGACCCCCAAAAGTCTTGGTCTTGTCCCAGTCTTGGTCTTGTTTCAGTCTTGGTCTTGACTTAGTCTCGACCCCAGAAGTCTTGGACTTGTCTTGGTCTTGGTGCACTCTGGTCTCTGGGAAGTTTGGGTCTAGGATAGCGTGGTCTTGAGTACAACACTATTTTATGCCTCCATGCTAGAGGGATTCGGTTTTTGGGTTGTCCAGCACCCTGGGCAGAGAAAACGCCTTCAGCGTCAGCTGTTTTTGTTGCCACACTTAAAGCGCCCGCTGTTGAAAACGGTTCAGCTTCTCAGCAGGCAGCAGTTCCCTCTGAACTGTAACCACATCTGTAAACTGCACATCATGTACAATGAAACCCTGACTTGCTGTCACTCATGGAACTACCAGAGCAAAAAAAGTACAATGTTAAGACCTGTTGAGTTTAGTTTAACCCTGCAGGCTGCAGACAGATTGCTGCTATCTGATTTGAATTTTCCCTCCTCTGCTGACTCCTAATATTCCTGTTCTGGAAGTCCGTTTGGCTCTCTGTGACTCCCTCTGCTTCCACCTCCTCCACATCTCCATCTTCCGACCCCCTCCCTGCCAGACTCAAGTCCTCTGAACCCCAATTAGATAAACAGGAGACGACAGCCGGACTGGTGGAGCACAGCCAGAGAGCAGGATGATGATAAAAGAGAGAAAGAGCGGGCTCGAGCTGGGCCCAATCAGAGAGAGAGGGCTTTTATTTTCTACCTGCTCAGATCAAGCACAGTGACAGGCTGAGGGGAATCTTTCTTTAATTGGTCTCGGGTGGATTTTTCACACCTGCATGTGCATCATTCTTCCATGACTCTCCCTGGTCTTCTGTATACTGTCCACATCCATGGTATCTGCAGTTTTTAGTTTCATGCTGCAAAAAGGAGATGCAGCTCAACCTGAGGCCTGCAGGGGATTTGAAAGCTCCATCTTTGCATCATTATGATCCACAGTGGTAACCCCCATCCTCCAAGACTTATGAGGGAAAAACAGATGTATGTATTTCTGCTGCTCTCGTAGGTTCTCCCTCCTGTTTACAGAGAATGCTTGGTGGAAGGACTCACCACTGGACTGCTCATTTTTAAAAGCACTAACAGAAAGGAACAGAAAGGCAGAGAAAAATGATAACAAAAACAAGATCTGGAGATAATTAGGAAGCCATAAACCAAGGATTTGGAGACTGTAAAACGAGCCACAAAATACTGAGAAATATTCAGCCAGTCACAGGTCATGAACTCTGTCTGGGACTTAGCATGGCCAGCGTGCACACATGCACATGCATATCTGACTTTTCTCCGTGGTCATGCTAAACGGTGCCTAAAGCTCAGCCTCAGGCAGGGTCTTAAAGGTCACGATCTCGATGCCGCTTTAGAAGGTCGCTCAAAGTTCATGACACAAGCCTGACCATATTTGGCTGCTGGCTCTCTTAAAGGCTTAGAGCTGAAATTTGAAATGATAGAGAGGGAGGGAGGAAGAAAAAACAGTAACTGGAATGTTCATTGGATGCAGCTGGGCATCGTTGGAGCAATATGGACCTGGGCTTAATGCAGGAAGTGTGTTTGTGTGTATGGTTGAGGGTGTGTATCTTTGCGCGTGTCAGCGAGTGTGTGTGAGCATGCATGCTGGAGAAGAGGAGTGAGATATTGGGTTAATACAGAACAAAGCTGAGACATTTCCACATACATGTGTCTCTGTGGAACGTGAAATCGTGTTTGAAAGCTCCTGCGTGCTTGTCTGCTCGCATGCCGGCATGAGTGTGAGTGACAGAGATATTAGACTAATATGATAAAGCTTAAGCCGGAAGTATGGGGCTACAGTACGAAGCCTGCATGTGTAAGTGAGGAGTTTTGGCAGAGCAGATCAGAGCAGCCAAGAGGAGAGCCGTGTTTAAGAGGAACAAAGACATATTTACCTTCTATATGAACGCTGCATGATAGAGTTCTACATTTTGGAGGACATTTGTCAAATATATTCACATAAAGGCTCAGTTTTTATGCAGTGCACTCTGAGTAGTGATGCCATATGGATGCACTGATCTACATTACAGAAACTTCTTCCTCATCATTCTCTTCAGTAGAACTGCACTTGGGTTTAAATGTAAAAAGGTTTTTTGTAGGGCTGCCAATATTAATTGCATTAATTACAATTAACTAAGATCATCAATTAGTGCATTACGTTTCCTAAATTGCAATTAATTGCATGCTTTTTGTCCATTTCAGCACTATTTAGTTGACCAATGTCAGGGTCTCCATGTAAAATACAGTGCATTTAAAAAGTATTCACCCCCCTTATAAAATCAATAAAGTTTTACAACTTTATTGATATTATAAATCTATCATGGTCAGTACAAATTGGCTGTATGACAAAAATCACTTTAATGACAGATTTCTACTAGGCAATGTCAATTAAATCAAAATATGAAATGTAAACTAAGAGAGCATAAATGTTCACCTCCTTTAAAGTGACTGACCCAATTCAACAGAGGTCCAGCCAATCACTGCTAGTAGTCTCATAATTAGTGAAATGAGGATCACCTGAGTGCAGTAAATGTGTCTCAGTTATGGTAGTATTAAAACACCTGTGTCTGAAAGGTCCAGCCACTGGTTAAACAGTAGTCCTGGCTACCATTACACCATGAAGACAAAAGAACACTCCAAGCAACTCAGAGAAAATGTTGTCCAAAAGTATAAGCGGGGGGATGGATGCAAGAACATTTCAGTTCAGTTAAATCCATCATGAAGAAATGAGGGAATATGTCATGTGTAAATCTGCCTAGATCAGACCGTCCTCAAAAAGGAGACTAGTGAGAGAGTCCACCAAGACACCTATGAGTACTCTGAAGGAGTTCCAAGCTTCAGCAGCTGAGATGGGAGAGACTCTGCAGACAACAACTGTTGGCCGGGTTCTTCACCAGTCAGAGCTTAATGGGAGAGTGGCAAAGAGGAAGACACTGTTGAAGAAAACTCAGATTCAGTCTGGACTAGAGTTCACCAAAAGGCATGTGGGAGACTCCATGGTCAAGAGGAAGAGATGAGACCAAAATGGAGCTTTTTGGCTATTAGACAAGATGCCAAACACTGACATCACCACAAACACACCATCCCAGCTATGAAGCAAGGTGGTGGTAGCATCATGCTGTGGGGATGCTTCTCAGCAGCTGGCCCTGGGAGGCTTGCAAAGGTAGAGGGTAAAATGAATGCAGAATGAGTGGCCGAGTCAAAGCCCAGATCATAATCCAGTAGAGAACTTGTGGCTGGACTTTAAAAGGGCTGCTTACGCCCGATCCCTGTGCAACATGACAGAGCTTGAGCAGTTTAGCAAAGAAGAATGGAGCAAAATGTCAGTGTCCAAATGTGCAAGTCTGATTGAATTCCATCCACACAGACAAAAGTGACTCTACTAAATACTGATTGAAGGGGGTGAATATTTTTGCAGTCACTTATTTTACATTACACATTATTATCTAATTTGGTGGTTCTCAACCTTTTCAGCCTGTGATCCCCAAAATAAAGGTGCCAGAGACCAGGACCCCCACTGTACCTGAAGGTGTCTGAACACAGCCATGAACATTCAAGAATAGTCATGCAGAGACAAGGCTGAAGATCATTGGGGAAAATGGGAGAACTTTCTGGAGCCCAGCCAAACTGTGGTCCAGCAAAATCGTGGTCCATTGTGAAGTTAAGTTGAGGTATTTTATATTCAACCTGAATTAAACCACTCTTATCAAAGAAACACATTTCAATTCATTTTTGTAGTAAGCAGCCCTCTAAAACGTGATCCTTTTGTTTAAAACAGAAATAAATGTGTTATAAATAGCTTAAATGGGTTAATAATGGAGAAAAATGGCGGGAAAGGTGGTGAAATTAGATTGTCAATGTAGCAGCAATGGGTTATAATTTGCCACAAATTAGATAAAAGTGGCAAAAAATAACCAAAAAACAAAAGACAAAAATGGGACAAAAGTGGCAAAAAAGGGCATAATTAGTGATAAATAGGGATTCAAAAGTGGCTGAAATGGCGTTGAAGTGGCAAAAATAGGTGGAAATTTGGTGAAACGGAATGAAAACTGATATAAACTGGCAAAAAAGGGTTAGCTGGGGCAGAAAACATCCTAAACTTGCAAAAATGGGCATATCAAATTGTGAAATGTGGATTAAAAAAGTGGTGAAAGGGGTTAATAGTGGCAATAATGTGCCAGCAGAGCCAACAATACGCAGAGTTACAAGACTTCGTTTAGAAGTGGCAAAAACAGGCAGAAAAAAAGTGGGCAAAAGGGTTTAAAATGGACAAAAAATGGGTTTTAAGTTGCACAAATGGATTAAAATCGCGCAAAATTGGTTCTTAGTCTTTTTAAAGCATCTGAAGACCCCCTCTCAGCGTCTCATGACCCCTAATGGGGTCTGACCCCAACGTTGAGAACCTCTGGTGTAATTGACATTACTTTGTAGAAATCTCTTACTTTGGCTTAAAAGAGGTTTCTTTCTGTATTTTTTTGCAAAATCAATAATGGGTAAAACATCTAAGTTACTGTACCTGTGGGTTTGCAATCAAATGAAAGCTTGAGTTCACATAAGCTTACCGAAATTAAACAACAAAAGACAGTAAATATAGAGACAGTGGAATGGTCAGGTTAGATGTTGGTGCAACAAACATAAAAGCTTGCAAAAGCAGCAACAGCCATGGCATGGAGCAACAAATGCAAATGGTGACTGTCATGTGAGGTGTACCTAATGAAGTGGTCAGTGAGAATAAGTCGGCTGTTAATATGCATAGTGGCTTATTCTGAATTAAAAGCAGCTCATAATGTGTCTGATGCCACTGGGCATCAGATAAACAGATTCATGCTCTGCTGCTGTTTTGTGGGAACAGCATCATTTTTCAGTTTCAAATAATAAGACAAGTCTGCAAAAACTTGGACTGAACAGACACACATTTAATCAGTGCAGAACTGCACGTTATAAATCAGCGTGGGAGTGTTTCACTGTCTCATTTGTCTGCAAAGACAACCCCGTTTTACACAATGAATGATTTAGAACAGAGAGAATCAAAAGCTTGATTCAAACTGCTGTCTGTGAGTTTGTTTACGTGGGTGCACCCTTGACTCTAAAGTACACAGACCCAAATGGATAGTAAGTCTATTCAAAAAATCATTTGCATCAGTGGTGGAAGGCCAGTCTCCATTTAGAGCCAAGGCAGACATGTTAAAAACACCATCTAACATGGCACACAATAATCTTGGCTCCTTTAAATAATTCAGAGGTCTTTTGTTGCTCTTTAAAAGGGCCATACTCTGTGCTTTTCATGCCTTTATCTCTCACATACACAGTGGCTCTCTGTGCGACCTCTCCTCTGTCCCTGTTTCCCTTGTCTCTTTCATCTCCTCTCTCCTCTATTTACCTCCACACCTTCTCCCGCTGTCCTCCTCTGACTCTCGTTTTCGAAACGCCAGCCAGCAGGTCTACAAAGTGCTGCTCTCTGTGTGCCAGCAGCAATTCCTGGAGGGCAGTCAGGCAAACAGACCCAGCCAGTGCCCGCTGCATGACTCACAGAGAGACAGGGAGCGAGAGAAGGAGGTAGAATCATTAAGATGAGAGGGCCGAAGGATTTTAAGCTGTTAAGAGCTGATGAGAGGGGGCAGGATGGGAAAGGAGATTGAAAAAAAAGAGGAAAGAAAACGAAAGGCTGTAGGAGAGATTAAGAGAGGGAAGCTGGGAGAGAGAGAGAGACTAGGAGATAGATAGAGAGATGGGGGCAAATAGAGGGCAACCTGCGCGATCTTGCATGCACATGAGAAGAGCAGACAGGCACGCAGCTCAGCGAGGAGGCACGAAGAGAGCAAAATAACTCCTCCTCCCTCTCTCAATCCTCCCCCTCCCTCCCCTGCTTTCTATCTCTTGTTCCCCTCTCCTCTGCCAAAAAGCAAAGCTCAGCACGACAGTCTTACACGACACGGTGACCGGAGGCTGAGCAGAGAGAGGCTGAGGGATGCACTGCAGAGAGAGAAAGCTCAGGAAAAACAAGAGTCACAGAGAAACCTGCCATGATTTTAACACAGTGACTACATGAATGCATGGGAGAATATCAACATAATCCAAACATATTTGTTAGTAGACATCAATCAATGTGAAGCTGTATTTTATTTAAACTATACTGTCTGTCTCTAGTTACACATAGATTATATCAAAAGGTTTTGTTGGCAAATTTTAGGGGTGTCCAAACTATAGTTCTGGGGCCAAATGAGGCCCACAGTCCACTTTTGATAGGCCCCAGCAAACTCTATAAATAAAGTGAAACATGGCCCACTTTTACAGAAAAGGATTAGGGCCTGAGCTGAAGGAAAAAATAAAGCACTCTGAGATTACAGTCAAAAAATAATGAAATAATTTGTGAATAAGGCAAAAATATGGGTTAAAAGAGGAAAAAATGCAGCAAGAAAGATAAAAACTGTTGGGCAAATGGTGATAAGTGGAAAACCTGGTTAAAAGATGCAAAACTGGGGGAAAACAAGGGTGATAAAATGGTGAAAAGAGGTTAAAAGTGGCCAAAATGGATTTTAAAAAAGGCAAAAATGTGTCAAGTAAGGTGAAAAGGGGCAAAAATAGAAGGTAGAATGCTGAAAACCAGTTACAAAGTGGCAAGAAAAGGTTTAAAATAGGCTTAATGGGTCAAGAAAGTCAAATGGGTGCAAATATTGGACTGGACTGGTCGCCAGTCAATCACAGGGCTGACCTATAGAGACAGACAACCAGGGACTCTCACACTCACACCTACGGCCAATTAGGAGTCAGCAGTCGACCTAATGAGCATGTTTTTGGTGGTGGGAGGAAGCCGGAGTACCCAGAGAGAACCCACAAGAACATGTAGACTCCGCACAGAAAGGCCTCGACTGGGAACCTTCTTGCTGTGAGGCAACAGAGCTAACCCCTGCACCGCCGTGCAGCCCGCAAGTTTTATCAGTCTTTTATATCGTATTCATAAGAACAAACAGACAGAGCGTTCATCCAATCCAATTTTTTCATAGGCTCTTCCCTTTCCCAAATGCTGCATATGGAAGGTTTCAGTATGTGTTTCACACATCCATCTGGTGGGTCAAGTTAGGAAAATGGGCCAGCAAAGGCAAAAAAGGGCAAAAAATTCAGGTGGGAAAAAATGGTGTGAAAAGAAAAAGAAATTAGTTGAACAATACAAAAATGTAACCTGACACCTCAATAGGAAACGTTTGAGAAAAGGCAGAGGATTTGAAAAAAACTCGGAGCGTGATTGGGCAAATTTTTCTGTCAGTCACATCTCTACGGGCCAATCAGAGCAACAAAACACGTGACGTAGCCGCTATCAAGCTGCGCGTGTGCAGCTACTGAGGAATAACGGGAAACATGGCGACTATAGACATGTTAGTACTCGACTTTTGTCGTTTATGAAAAGAAAACCACTCACTGCTGTTCTTTGTTCTTCTTCTAACAAAGAAATGCGGTCAAGTTCTGATAAAACTGGCACTTTAGCAGCATCCACGCTAATCTCTTCCTCCATAACTGCACCAGCTCTTGCTGCTACTTGTTTACGTCACGGCTCTGCCGCGCCTGAAAGTACTGCCCCTTGTTGCTGATTGGTCCTGTCACTTTCTAACCGGGCCCAAATGGTTCAGATGGGAGCTTTGCAAGATGGATTCACCAGTGAGAAACAAGGAAACGGGCGTATCCATCTGCTTTGCAAGGTTAACAAAAATGGGTCAAGAAAGACAAAAATGGGTCAACAATTAGAGAGGAAATGGTGAAAGTGTTAAAGTGGCAAAAACAAAAAAAATGCCAAAAGAGGCAAATATATGAAAGAAAGACAAAAAGGGGCAAAATGGATGGGAAAATGGTGAAAAGCAGTTAAAAAGTAACTACAATGGGATAAAAGTGGAAAAAAAAACTTGGTGCAAGAACGGGCAGAAAAAGTGAAGAAAAGGAGTCAAAGAGTGGTGCAAATAATCCAAAAACAGCTTAAATCAGCTCCAAAATTAAGAAAGTGTTGGCCAGGACGCTAGCATCAATGCTACTAATCCAAGACACATGCACTGACATCATCAATAAATCACATCTGAGGACGGCCACTGGGTTTGTCAGGGGCCCCGAAACTCATCTCTCTTTATAAATACAGTGTGGTTGTTTGAGACCAGCTGTCTGTCACAGTAATAAGCTTTGACTTTATTCCTAAACTTTCCCGTTATCTCTAGAAACTGTGTTTAAAATTTATTCTGAAAATGTCGACTTTATTCTTGACATTTTGACATGGCAGATTGGAGTTTTGCATGATGGATCTGTCTGACAGACATGGAGGCTGGTAATCCATCTGCTTTGAAAGGTTGCTGAGTTATTTTATTCTAAAGGAGAGCTACTTTAGGGGCTTTATACTCTTAAAAGTCATCAAAATTAGCTTTAAATTCAAAGGTAGCACCAAGGGAGCTCATTTGTGGTTTGGTGTATAGGTGAGCCCTTCTAGAGCCCCTGTGGTTGGTTTGAGCTACATCTATGAATCAGTTCACACATGTCGCGTCTCTTGTTGTTGTGGTGAAAGTAAACTTGATTTGTTACAGTTAAGGTTTGGGTGAATCAGTTTTGAATTGAGTGGAATTGATTAATTCCACATTTGTTGCTCGTTCTAGATGAGCTGAGATCTAAAGTCCTTAAAATCTTGAGTTTTTAACACGGTACCAAAGTGCAGAGGTCCGTTCATCACTGCTTGCAGCTTTGATTTAGATGTTCTGTCCATATTTTTATTACACTTTAGTTGTTTTTCTAAGCATAAAGCTGCAACTAATGCTGTTTAAAATCTTCTCCAAACAGCTCAGAGTCAAAATAAATCTGGAGGCTGAGGGAATAATTGAACCACAGTTCAGTTCACGACCCGGAACAATTCCGTCCACCGGTCTGTCCAAGAGGCAAAAATCCTGAGACTCCAGGAAGTCCCTAGTCTGGCCAAACAAGTCCAACAGATAATCCCCTACAAAACCACAGACTGATGTTTTATTGTATTTTTATGTTCACACACGAAACAAAGGCTGCACCAGGAAGGTGTTTAGAGTCTGAGCTTTAGGAACTACTCCTTTAAAAACCCTGACATATCCTTGAACTTACTCAGACGCCTACTCCTGCTTGAACTAACACCACTGAACAACCAGTAATATGTTCATGTACAGGTGCATCTATAAAATTAGAACATCATGAAGAAGTTGGTTCATCCTGGGATTTATTTCTGGAGGTGAAACTTCAATCAATTCTTGATTTATCTCATACAAAGTGAAATATTTTCACCCTCTTAATACCAGAATATCTTAAAAGGTAAGTCCAACAAAGAGATTTATTACACAGAAATGTTGGCCTTCTGGAACAGTCTGCCCATCACTCAGTACTTGGTTGGACCTCCTTTTGCATGAATTCCTGCATCTCTGCAGTGTCATGGAGGCGATCAGTCCGTGGACCTGCTGGGGTGTTAGGAAGCCCAGGTTGCTCTGATAGCAGCCTTCAGCTAGTCTGGATTGTTGAGTCTGGTGTCTCTCATCTTCTTCTTCATGTTTCTCCAGAGGTCCTCTACGGCAGGGAGGCCAAACTTAATCACAGCCGGGGCCGAATTCTGAATTTGTGCCAGACCTGAGGGCCGAGCCAGGTACACATTTAACCATAAACTGTCAACCTCATTTTCACCAGCAAGGAATTATGGGGGAAAACACCTGAGCACTGATGATAAAAGATTTTGAAATTGAAAAAAGTCAGAATGATAAGTTTAAAGGCTCAAAATCTGAGATAAAAATTCTAACTTATTTGCTTAAAATGTCAAAACATGACATTTAAAGTTTTAAAAAAAAAAGTTTTTAAAATGCAAATAGAGGAGATAAAAATTTGAAATCATGAGTTTTGAGGTAAAAATATGAGATTAAATTCAAAATCATAGGTTTAAACACAGAAGAGCATAGAAAAAAAAAATAAATTTTGAGTATTAAAGGTTAAAATATTTCTTGAAATTTAAAATTGAGGATCTAAAAGGTCAGAGTGCAAGATAAAAGTCAACTTAAGGAGCTACAAAGGTCAAAATGTGAAAAAAGTTCAAAAGGTCAGATTATTTCTTAAAAATTTAAAATTGAGGATCTAAAAGATAACAAAAAAAAAAAAGATAAAAGTTAAAATTGTGAATTGAATAGGTCAACATATAAAATAAAAAGTCAAAACCTAAACTGTGAGATGCAAAATTAAGAAAATGGAATTAAAACAGAAATGTATTTTCCCACATTCCTGACGTTGAAGTTAAGTAAAGTCATGTTTCATGAATCCCTGAAGGGAAATTCACAGCTTATTTCTACACATGCTACACACACATAGGCTGAATTACATGCAAATACACATGCACAAACAGGATCCCCATGGACATGCACTAATGGAGAGACGTCGGAGTGATGGCCTTGCTGCCCTTGTTGGAGCGCTGCCGTGAGCTCTTGGGGGTTCAGTGCCTTGCTCACGGGCACTTCAGCAGAGCTCAGGAAGTGTCCTGGCACCTCTCCAGCTACCAGGCCGAAGTCCAGATATGGTCTGACCGGTACTTGAACTCCAATTCCCAGCCCAAGTCCCTCCAGACTGAGCTACCGCTGCCCACAATAAGTTTTCTAATTAACTTTTTTAGTTTTTCTCATTTTTACAGCCTAACAAGGATATTTTAAATCATCGAGGTTACGTTTACAATTTTAAGCTAGAGGGAATCTGCACACCTCAAACCAGTGGGCCAGTTACATTTAAATTATGATAGGATCTGGTGGGCCGGGTATAACTGTACCACGAGCCGGATTTGGCCCCTGGCCTTGAGTTTGACGCCCCTGCTCTGCGGGGTTCATGTCAGACCAGGTGGCTGGCCCATCAAACCCAGTAATATCATGGTCAGTAAACCAGTTTCTGGTAGTTCTGGCTTCACTGTGGACAGAGGAAGGATCTCCATAAAGCTTCTCAGCAGATGGAAGCATGAAGGGCTCTAAAATCTCCTGGTAGATGCTGACAGCGTGGACTCTGGGCCTGATAAAGACCAGTTGACCAACAGCAGCAGATGACAGGACTTTGGACCCCTGAGGAACGGTCCAGATCTTTTTCTCCTTAGCCCATGAGAGAGGCTTATAATGTTGTCAGTGGTTCTGGAGTGGCTTGACACTAGGAATATGACACTTGTAGTCCGTCTCCTGGACCAGTGTGTGTGGTGGCTCTTGATCCTCTGACTCCAGCCTCAGTCCAGTCCTTGGGAAGCTCCTATAAGTTCTTGAATCTACTTTGTTTGACAATCCTCTGAAGGCTGAGCTCATCCCACACTTACCACACTTTTCCTTCCGGTCAGCTTTCCATGAATCTGCTCTGATACAGCCTCTGAGAACAGCCTGTCCTTCTGTGGCTGACCCACCTCTTGGGGGGTGTGTATAGTTGTCTTCTGGACATTTGTCAAGTCAGCAGTGGTCCCCATGATTGTGGTTGTGTGTTCTGAACTACAGTGAGAGACGAAGGCTCTGCAAACTGGACTTTTCCCCAATATTCTAATATTTTCAGATATCAGTAGCTAGAGATAAATCTGCATTGACCTCCTGCCTGTGCGTCACGGTGTCTTTATGCACAAACTGGGGGAGAGAGGCACAAACCTCACTTTATCTCTCACTCTAATGTTCCTTAGTTAAGCAGAGACTAGTGCAAAACACACTGCAGACTTGTGCAGCATGAATGTGCATTATTTTCTCACTTCACTCCTGATAGTGCGAGCATGATCTCATAGTCTGCAAGGGCAGCTTTGGTTATGGAAACACATAAACCCTCCAAACTGAAGAAGGAGGATTCAGAGATGGTGGCGTTAGATTGGAGGATTAAAAAGACAAGAGATGGGGTGAAAGATAAAAACACTCAGGAGAAGTTAGTTTGAGAAATGAGAAGTAAAAGAGGAGGACCAGGAGGTGGGGCGGCTCTGGACTTCTGCTGCTGTGCCCCATGTGTGCTGAGAGAGAGCCTCCTCAGCCAGCCTCCCTCTGGACCACATTAGACATGCTGCTCAGATAATTCATTGCTGGGGACGGGGGGGGAGGACGGGGGACGAGCCGGGGGAGGTGGTAGACAGGGGGGAGGGCTATGGGAGAGTTCTTCTCTGATTTTAATATCACAGGACAGAGAAGAGAACAAATAATCAGACAGCCTTCCTGAAAGTGCTGACTGTGACCGGCATGGCATAGATTTGATTAAGAACAGCAGTTTTCTGAACACTTCTCCACATGCCATACAGGAGAAAAGTTCTTTAAAGTAACTGTTTGACATTTCAGCAAACACACATATGCTTTCCTGCTGAGAGCTAGTTAGATTAATACCACTGCCATGTTTGTAAGATAAATATGGAGCTAAAGCCAGGAGGCTGTTAGCTTATTGCTTAATAAAGTCCATACAGAATGGAACAGGGAGCCTGGCTCTGTCCAAGGTTAGAAACAATCCACTTATAATCCTCTCTGGAGCTCTGTGTGTAACAGCATGTCTGGAACCAAGCATTCACACCAACTAAACTAGTCAGATTCAGCTACAAAGGGAGACGGTTTGTTGTATCCTGCACTCCTTCCTTTAAACCTTTGGTTCTAAACTCATCAAGCATCTGAATCCACCAACACCTCATTATAATTAGTGAGTCTCAGCTAACCTAGCAGGGAGGCTCTTCTTCTTCTTTTTTTTTTTTTACCATTTTGGCTTTTTATTAAATGTGGATCAAATAAGGAACAAAACTGGAGGAAAGGAAACTGGCACTCAAACAGGAGCTAGCCACTGTAGCCCACATAAGGCCTTGTCCACACAGACAAAAACAACTAATTCTGTTTTGTTTTTTTTAGTTTTTTGTAACCATGGGATTGTTTCAGGGAATGTCCGTGTCAGCACCGAACCACTGAAAACTGAAAACGCTCTAGTTAGTGGTGCTGTAACGCTGCCGTGAAAATGCACCAAAAGAGAGAAGAAGAAGTACGACCATGCTGGATTTTCTCTTATCGAGATAACTTCAGGATTAACCCTGGATTTTCTGTATGACAACACTGGTTCACTTCTCACCGGGATGAATCACCGAACAGGTTATGTTCTGGAAACAAGATCAGCGAGTATAAAAGCACCGCCTCCTGACCAATCAGTTCTCTTGGAAAATGGCCTGCCCATTCTTAGAAGATCCTGTAGACCAGGGCTTTTCAAAGTGTGTGAGAGTGGGTGTCCCCTAAGAAGAACTGATCCATTTGGTGGACCCCCACCCACAAAAAGGATTCAAAATGTAAAAAAATAATTAAACAACAACATTTGGGGCCATTTTACAACTTCTTTTTGCTTCTTTTTCCCCATTTTTTTCACTTTTATCCCATTATGCCCTTTTTCACCCTTTTGCCCATTTAAGCTACCTTTTTATCATTAAATATTCCTTTTTTTCCCCAATTTTTGCCTCTTCTTTCTGCCATTTTTGCCCTTTTTCACAATTTTTTTGCCACTTTTTGCCCATTTAAACTACGCTTGCTGTAATGTACCACTTGTTTCCTCTTTTTTTGCCCATTTTTGCCACTCTTGACTGCTTTATGCCCATTAAAGTCACTTTCCACTCATTTTTTTGTCACTTCTCACAAAGTTTTTGCAACTTTCTGACCATTTTTGCACTTTTTCTCCCCATTTTTACCCATTTTTGCTGCTTTTTGACCATTTTTTCCACCTTTAACCTATTTTTATTTCTACTTTAAACTGTTTTTGCCACTTTTAACTCTTAGATTGTGGCTCTTGCAAAGGTATTTTCTCTTTGGCTCTTTAACATAGTCCTTATAGTAAAGTCTATCCATTTTTTTCCATGCACAGCACAGGTTCACAAAGCAAATCGCCTTTTTTTCTGGTTTATGGTTTCGCACCTCCCCTGAAGCTTGGTGGCGCCCCCCAGGGGAGGCCCGCCTCACACTTTGAAAACCACTGCTTTAGACGTTGGTGCACAGATTGTGAGAAGAGCGTTTAGGAGAGAATATTTAGGGATAGATGATAGATAAATGATGATTTCATCCATACAACAGAGACAGTGTGGAGAAATAAAGCCTTGTCAGTCGCCGCTTTGATGCATGTTTTTATATTTGATCTTCACTTGTTCCTGAGTCCTTTTTGCTCCACTGAGGTTGCATCTGAAATAATGGGGTTAATAATAATGGTCACACTTGGCATAGCTGAAAAAACATGGATTAATGGAACGCGCAACTACTCGTGCCGTCACAGTGAGTAATTAATATTACAACACAAAATTGGCTGAGGAAGCTCCGCCCCAAACATCTGTGCTGTAATAAAGTGAAACTGTGTGATCAGAGCTGTCTGTTTATATTGTCCCATGAATTAATATTGTATAATCTGACGAATTTACGTATTAACAGAGTCGGCAATTTTCTGCCAGCATTCCTTCCTGGCTTTTCCTGCGGCGACAGAAGCTGGGTTTCCATTACACTTGGAAATGCACAAAATCGAAACTTAAACAAAAAAAAACAAAACCTTAAAATATCACTAAAAGTTATTTTACGCTTTCATGAGGAGGTTTTTCAGGCATTTCGATACAGAAATACATCGCAAAAGTGTAATGGAAACACTTTTTCCGCATTTACAAGTCACGGGGCGTAAACGCATTCAAAGCGCAATTGTACTTAATCGAAATTTAAGAAATATCGCTTTTATTTTGTGAAAAACTGTAATGGAAACCCAGCTAGTGTTGCTTCTGGCCTGGATGACTGCTTTAAAGTCCTCATATTTTTTAAGAATGATTGTCTGTTCCTCCATTGAGAAATACGCTGCTCTAAAGGGTTTCTCCATGTTTGCGATTGGTCAGACGCTGCAAACACCACCCCTTTTATGTGAGCGCGCACTGATCCAGATTGGAAAACCCTGGGTGCAGTTATCGAGTTGATGACAAGCTTTGGAGTACAGCTGATCTGGATTGCGAATGTCTTGATAAGTCAATCCAGCTAACAGAGAGATATCCCGTGTTGATCCAGCTTTGTCGTACAGGCCTCTGGTGTCAGCTGTTCTCTGTGGTGGTAAAGGAGCATCAGATTTGGCAGTAAAAGCCATAATAAGTTTAGTAGCTTCTGCAGCACAATCACAACCCTGTAATCTGCCATTGCTTTGGCTGGACCCGTGCATGCAGCTTAAGTGAGCTACGCTATGAGTGACGTAATTGTTTCAACAAAGATGCGGTTGGCTGTCCAAACGAAGACGAAACCGTAAACGTTTACAGATTTGTGCACTCTGAGACCTGGTTTCAAAAAGTATCATTTACGGCCTCTCAAAACTCAGTTTCCGTGTGGATGAAACGCCGATACTACAAAAAACTTTTGTGTATACTCCTGAATTCGTCTCCATGTGGACGGGGCCTAAAGAGCCGTTTCATGGCAAACCTGTTCATAAACACTACATCATTACTCTGCCACCCACCCTACAAGGTTTATTCAGTTTATAGTGCATCAATGTTTCAATTAGAGGCATGTTTGGGAAAAATGAGGAGTTATTTCATATGTTAAAGGGACTCACCTAGCCTCTTAGCTCAGTACCAGACCCCTCTAGACTCTTGTCTCCCGAGGTCTGCAGGACTGGATAATTGTAATCACACACCAGGTAAATTCGTTAAGCTGTTAGAAAAACACTTTTTTGCAAAGTTCAGGGATTGTTCTCACTGTGTAAAGGGTTTTCTGATGATAATTGCAGCATACAGGTCCATTAAGAGCTTTAAAGTACTAACTTTGCTCTGTTCCCATTCATTCCTCACAACTGTCCCCAAATTCCTGAACCCCATCAGGTCTTCAGGATCCTGTGATTGCAAACAACCTATACTGAAACATACCACTATTTGCAATCACAATTAGGGTATAATCCATAAATGGTTTAATGAGTCTGCTTGCTTGGTTATCAAGAAGAATGCAGAGAACAATGATACTTTAGAAGAGTGTAGTTCTCAACTCAAAACATACAAATGCTAAGTGTAAGTCAGACCTGGACCAGGCCTTAGTCATGCTGATGTAGTCATGGCACTCTGAGCTTCTCTCTCTCTCCTCTCTCTTTATCTCTGTATGCAGTCAGATCATATTACTGTATATCACACGCTGCGGGTCTTCATGGTCTAGTTCTGTCACTGCTGTCTCTGTGGGTCCTCTGCTGCATAGATTCATCTACATCTTTGAGACGGTGCCGTGTGGACCCACCTGACTCCAACTACTACATTTATTATTATCATCAGTTATAGAAGTAGTATTATAACTACTATAGCTATCTCAGTTCTTAAGGTAAATTTAAAAACAGTTCAACTTGCATTGCTATCATCACCTTTATATTTTATACATCTTTCTTTTAACCGCCATTATTTTTGCTGATGTTAATATTACAGTGATCAATGCTTCATCTATTAACATCACTCTTAATTTTATAATCATTACTAGAACAGTTTAACTGAATCCAAGAGCAATACTACTTTACTGCTGAATTTGTTAATGATAGTTCTAGTTAATTACCATCCTGGCTGCTAATGCTAATACTGCATTGTTCTGTTTTCTATCAAGCATAGCTGTTATTGCTAACTTTTCACATATTGCTACCATCATCAATAAAGTTAGGGCAATTTCCTACAAAATGGGAGATAGAACAGCTATATTTGTCTTTCATTTGTTGTTTTGTTGTTTCTCTTGTCCCTCTCCTCTTCTACCATCATTACCCCTCCTCCTTCTTCTTTCCAACCCCAGCACAGCTCTGACAGAAACTGTTCAACATGAGCTAGGGAGGGGGTTTCATCCCCACTGTAATGGGGTTAAACACTTTTAGTAATCATGGTACATTCATAGTGAATGGGTAAGGTCTTTATTAAATGAAAGATTAACACTGGACTTTATTATGATAAGTTACAGTTTTTATAATAATAATAATAATAATAATGATTAACACTGGACTTTATTATAATAGGATATAGTCTTTAATACACTGCCTGGCCAAAAAAGAAGTTGCCACCAAAAAAGGTCCCACACTAATATTTCGTTGGACCGCCTTTAGCTTTGATTCCCTGTGGCATTGTTTTGATAAGCTTCTGCAGTGCCACAAGATTTATTTCCATCCAGTGTTGCATTAATTTTAATATTGATGATGGGAGAGTCTGACCACTGCGCAAAGCCTTCTCCAGCACATCCCAAAGATTCTCAATGGGGTTAAGGTCTGGACTCTGTGGTGGCCAATCCATGTGTGAAAATGATGTCTGATGCTCCCTGAACCACTCTTTCACAGTTTGAGCCTGATGACTCCTGGCTTGGTCATCTTGGAATATGCCTGTGCCATTAGGGAGGAAAAAATCCACTGTTTAAGAAATGAGAAGTTAGTCATTGCATCAGCTGGGGTTAAATAACTTGTTGCCGGCTGAAAGATAATCGCCCATGCAGAAATTATCCAATAGGAGGCTCACACCTATTTGCTTAGTTAAATCCAGGTGGCAGGTTTTTTTTTTGGCCAGGCAGTGTATAATATTATTGATTGATAAATAGTTTTAAAAAAATAAAAAAAGTGCTTTCAAAATATTATCCAATAAAAGCGTTTCCTTTTTAGAAAGAGTAAAGGTACTTTTACAAAGTACATGAGTAGCTTTTCAGCCTGCGACCCCCAAAATAAAGGTGCCAGAGACCAGGGACCCCCACTGTACCTGAAGGTGGTTGAACACAGCCGTTAACATTCAAGAATAGTCATGCAGAGACAAGGCTGTCCATAAGGAGGGATAAAGGGTTTTGGGACCCAGCCAAACTGGGGGTCCATTGAGGTCAGCAAAACCATGGTCAATTGTGTAGTAAAGCTGTGAAAATCATATTTTACATTTGACCTAAATAATAACCACTCTTATCAAAGAAACACATATCTCTGTCTATTCATTTGTGTAGTAAATAGCCCTCTTAAAATGAAAAAACTTTTATCAAAATCATATTTAAAATGGGTGTAATTGCTTAAATTAGTTAATAGTGGCAAAAAATGGTGAAAAAGGTGTTGAAATCAGATTTTTAAAGAACATGAAGGGGTAAAAAGAGGCAAACAATTATATAAAAGTGGAAAAGATAACCGAACAATTGATGAAATTGGCAAAAAGGGGCAAAAAAGTGATAAAAAGGGATTTAAAAGTGGCTGAAATGGCTTTAAAGTGCAAAAAATTGGGGGAAATTAGGTAGACTGGGATGATAAATTGATGTAAACCAGCAAAAATGGGATAACTGTGGTTAAAATGGCCATAAAGGGTGCAACAAGTGGTTGATAGTGGCAATAATGAGGCAACAATAGGCAGAAATTGGCAAGAATTGGTGTAGAGGTGACAAAAACAGTGGCAAAGTGGGCTAAAATAAGCAAAACTGGTGTTAAGAAGTGATGAAAAAGGGCTGAAATTCAGTCAAATTGGTGTATAGTGGCAACAGCGTAATTTAAAAAAGATTCTTAGTTTTTTTAAGGCATCTGGCGACCCCCTCGCAGTGTCTCGTGACCCCCACGAGGGGGGTCTGTGCAGTTGCACAGACTGACATCTCAATTGGAACTGTGATTAAATAGCCTTGCAACACTAATGCAGGTAGTCACTAAAGACATATTTTTAATGTATGGATAATGTATGGTATAGATGCACCAACTAAAGTGTAGTCAATTTTATATTCAAATACCTTAAATGGATGTCAATGCAAATGTAAAAGAGCCTGTGTAAAGGAACTTTTTAAGTGTAAGAAGATAGCAAACACGGTATGAAAGAAACAAAGGTCCGTTTTGTTTTAGATTTCTTTATTCAATCAAATGTTACATTAAACTAACATAAATAAAATTTTATGAACAAAAGGCACACAGTTCAAATATAAACAAAGAGAACGCCTGTACAGTTTGTCTCAATAAAACATGTCTACTGTCTCTGAGCGAGAAAGCGGTCCACGAGAGATGAGTTTCAGGGGGTTTTGTTGACAAAACGCTACGGCACCACCGCCGCTGCAGCAGCAGAGTCTCAGCGTGAAGCTGTACTCTCTTCAATCCCCTGTGAGGAACCAAAATGGTGGGCACAAAGGCAAAAAATCACCAAGCGGGTACAGCACTGGCTTCATGTGAAACCTCTGCCTGGAGGTTTACAGTACGTGGATGTCTGTTTGTTAAAGTCCCACTGAAACTCATGTCCATGACTGTTTGAAGAGGCCACAAGATTCATGTCCACTAAATCAAAGATTCAAACACGCAGCACATACACTTGAGAAAAGAAAATCTTATGGGTCAAAGGCTGGGTAAACACACTATGGTTTCTGTAAGAGACTGATTGGGATCAGAGTTGCCATGGTTTGTCTCTGGAAGCGTTTGATTGGTTGGCTGCTTCCTCTCATAATACAACCAGTTGGTCATTCACAGTACTGGCAGGACACTCAGCATTTGTCCTGATGTGAGTTCAATTACAGCCGTGCAACTAAGTCAGAATGATAAGAGGACTTTGTTTGGTTTTTCCTGCATCTGCTCCAGATCAATAAGGTAGATTAAGTCTCAAGTCTGGTGATCATCACTAGGCTCCTGTTCATACTAAATAACAAAGAGTGCTATATGAGTCTGGTAAGTCTGTTGTGGGTGCAGCTGTTGTCACTTGTCATCCACATCCCAATATTGGATGAAACAGGTGTCGTCCTTTGCAGTCCAGTTTGATCCAGTTTAATCTGATCTGGTTGTTCCTTAATGCAGACCAGTCTGGTCTGGATCCAGATACCTGCAGATCTACACGGCGGTGTATTTGCAAACATGTCTTGGGCTGTTTTAACCTGTTCAGAGCAGCAGATGGGTGAGCTTTAGTCTCCAAAATGAACTCGGCGTCTTATTAGTCTAATCTGTTTCTTTTCATCTTCAGAGGCAGACTCCACCCGTGCAGCTTTGTCACAGACTAAAACAGACTATGAGTAAGTATTGGCAAATACACACAAAGCCGGGTCTGATCCAGGTCTTAGACGGCGACAGTGCTGGGTACTTCCTCGTAGTGAATGATGAAGTAAGGGTAGCTCTGGTCATCGTTGAAGATGACATAGATCTGAGGGTCTACCCAGTTGTCCACACAGGAGTCATAAAGGTCACTGGAGGGGTCGCGGGGGTTGATTGGAGGAGGTCGCCGCATGGAGGGGTTTCCAACTGTAAACCTGCAGGGACAGAGTTACTCTCAATTATATTGTTACAAATAGACCAGTTCATCAGGTACACCTATCCGTTAACACAACAACATCATCATCAGCCAATCACATGGCAGCAATCAGAGCACTCTTGCTTGTAGATACAGTTACTACTGTGAGCTGAAGGTCAAAAAGGTAAGTCCAGGAGCACCCTGAAATCTACTCAAGAGTCTCATATCTAATGAGTACATGCCTATAGTTCAAGGTTCATGAAATAAACGACAGAGTATATGAAGCGAGGCTGTCACTAGTTTGTTTTTCCTCTTTTAAATATTCATGTCAAGCCTAAAAGACCGGTAATCCATCAATCTTTGTAGCTCTTTCTCGTGGGTCATGAATAAAACATCTTAAAAGAAAA